>NW_027365766.1:0-94313 GCF_046119375.1 Phyllobates terribilis | reverse complement strand
AAATGTGTTTACAATCTAGGTTAAGAGAAGGGAGAAGAAAACTAATTGAAGGTTAAATAGAAGGGAGAATAAAACTAATGACTAAAC
The DNA here is from genome assembly GCF_046119375.1 of Phyllobates terribilis. NCBI lineage: Eukaryota > Metazoa > Chordata > Amphibia > Anura > Dendrobatidae > Phyllobates > Phyllobates terribilis. The sequence goes on along the minus strand of NW_027365766.1, from coordinate 94,226 downwards.
TACCCTTAACAAAGCCAGCCCATAATGTGTGTGACAACCCATAAACTAGCTTAAAACAATAGTAAATAGATATTAAATAATGTCTAGGAAAATACTAATTAATGTGATATTTAGAAATATTGATAAATAGGTGAATAGCGATCAATATCCCTAATTTGGTAACTCTGGAAGAATGGACCCTCATTAGTGTATGATAAGGGAATTAGCCGCTTTGATGGAAATCTAGATGACATATCTACTAAAAAATCAAAGAAAATCAATTAGAACAATGGAAGGCGGAAGTGAAACAGATGAAAGGAGAATTGAAGAATAGAAATCAAACCAAAAACGGGAAAACGACAACAAGAATCCCTCGATTGAATGGGAACGCTAGACACTTGTCGCACGACTCACCAACCTTCGTCATCTATAACTCCACACAACCTAGAATCGTTCATGAACTAGGATTATGAAGAGCTTGCCTTGGCGGGCCAAATTCATCAATCCTATGAAGAATTGACAAAGACGACACAACTAGTGCCTAGCTGCGAATCGATACTCTCGCATGGATTTTTTATGTTTACGATCAACGTACTCTCTTGGGAGAGTTCTTTGTGTTTGAAAAAAATATATAATATGATTTCATTAATGGATAACTCAACCTTTTAAAGGGGAGGCTGAAATTCTCAAAAGAACTACAATCAAATCACTTAAAAACTGCTAAAACGGGAAACTACTAATCTAGAAACTAACTGCAATGGTATGAATGTAATTGTTCGTATGCCATCCCTTTATAAACTGAAATAAACTAATTATAAAACTATATTCAAAGTCTTGGCCAAGCATTGTCAAAACAATCTAAGTCTATAAAAGTGGTAAACTAGACATAGGCTTCGTCACTAGAATCATTGTCTTGTCTTCAGACTTGTCTTCTTCTTTCTCTAAATATATAAAATGAATGTGTTGAGCTTTTCCTGAAGCTCCTTAAACTTAGACCTTATCATTGGTCCACCAAAGGTAGGAGCTATTGGTGAGGATGATCCTTCATTAGTATATTGCATGGTGGGCTAGGTCACATCAAAACTCTCTAGGCAAAAGGTGTCATTATTATTTGATATGATTGATCCGATTAGGCAACCAGACAGTCCGATCCGAAAATATTTGTGTATGATGGAACATTATCCAAATCCAGTGTAATTTACCGGATAGCATATACGGATAAAAATTGAGGTTTGGTATCTGCCAGATATTCGGGGGTACGATGCTTTTATGATATAATATAAAATATGGATCTGGTTCACATGAGAATGATCACTTAAATGAGATATAAGAATGAATCTTAAATCCAATGGCTATGATTGAACATGTGATTAAAAGTCAACACTTTTGGTCAGTGGTCAACATTGGTCAACGCCAGCCACATATAGTCACTGTCGGTCAATGGTTAGTATGTTAGTATTAGTGATATTTGTTTATTTCATAGTAATGGAATTTGTTCTTGGTTTCCTAGCACTTTCGCATGGTTTCTTAGTATCTATGCATGCTTTCTGTGAATTTGTGCATTGTTTCGTAGCATCTGCAAGGTTTCTTGTCATTTCTTCAAGGTTTCTTAGCATTTGTGCATGCTTTCTTAGTATTTGTGCATGATTTCATAAGATTGTCCGTGGTTTCTTAGAATTTGTGCATGATTTCATAGCGCTTATGTGTGCTTTCTGTGAATTTGTGCATTGTTTCTTAGCATGTTTTCTTGGCATTTTTTGCATGGTTTCTTGGCATTGTGCATGATTTTCTTAGCATTTGTGCAATGTTTATGGAATTTGTGAAAGGTTTCTTAGTATTTGTACATGATTTATTCACATTCATGCATGGTTTCTTATCATTTTATGCGTGATTTTTTAGCATTTGTGCATGGTTTCATGGCATTTGTGCGTTGCAAGGTTTCTTGACATTTGTGCATGTTTCTTGGCTTTTGTATATGATTTCTTAACGTTTATGCGTGGTTTCTTTGAACTTGTGCAAGGTTTCTTTGAATTCGTCCATGGATTCTTGGCCTTTGTGTATGGTTTGCTAATATTTGTGCACGTGTTCAAAAGTGCATGGTTTCTCTGCATTAGTGCATGATTTTATGCACTAGTGCATATTCAATGAGCAATGGTCAATAGTCAATGTTGGAAAATATTGGTCAACGGTATGTCAATGGTGGTAAATTTGGATGGTCCATATTCATTCTCATTTCTCATTTAAGTGATCATCTCACATGATACTTTTCCATAAAATATATATAAATACTAACTAAAAATTAAAATAACTAGTGAAATTCTCACAATTCATTTTATCGATACTTCTATTCTTTTATTACGTGTAATAGTGAAGAAGCTTAAACATTTGAATATTATTTCTAAAAATCAAATTACTAGATATTGTAAATATTATGTTGTGTTTTTATGCATCGTTGAAATTTTAATGTTAATTACGTTATTAAAAATATCATTTTTAGACTAAAAAAAGTTCTTATGAACTTGAAAATTTAAGAAATTTTCATAAAAATATATAATTTAATGTTTTTGTTGAATTATATATATAATCGGATAATTAGGATATCTGAGATGGATATCCAATCAGATCTGGGGTTTTCAAGTCGGATATCCGAGACTTTTGGATACAGATATCACTTTTCAGAATTTCTGGATGCAGATATCCAATCACATAAGCTGGATATCCGTCCCTGAACACTCCTACTCTCGGCAGCTGAATCTGGTGGCACTTGGATGTGTATAAGGGTCAATACTTGACCTTTTTACTTTAAACAGAGATGCATCAAACTTTTTTCAAAAGCTCCAATTTATACTCAACTAGTTCGATCTTCTCTGCAAATTGTCTTCTTCTCTGTACAACTTCTCCCAGAGAACCACCCAATCTTCTTAGTTAGTGGATCTATCATCGACAATTATGTCAATGATAAGTCCCAAATTTATAGTTTTATTGATTTATAGCATGTTATTTAATTGTTTAATTAGTAAATTTAGTCTCTCCATGCGTCAGAGTTTCCGATCATCCCTTATGGTGGATGGTATTCATTCCCCTCTCCGTATGGGTGTGGATCAGTCCTGTCTTCTGATAGGTGATGGTTTGAACTCCCTTGTTTGAAAAGACGTGTACAATGATAAAACTTTGCATTTGATATATTTCTTGTTTGGAACTCGGTGAATCAGATTGTCATCTTCATCATCTAAACTTGTGGAATCAGTAGACCCCTTCGTGTATGGATGCATATCGAAACAACAACAAGTGAAATGAGGTTATGCAGAAATGTTACATGCAATTGACAAGATTCTTAGTTCTAGTAGAGAAGATTATTATTTGATTTTCTTAGGTCTGATATATCTATATATATGTTGTAACCGCTTTATTACTTATCATATAATCTAATGTTATTTTCCATAAAAAAAAACTAGCTCGAACTCCTCATTGCTTCTTATAAATTCTTCATGAGATCTTTCTCCTTTGGAGACCACTTCCTAACACTCGTAGTCACCATAATGCTCAGATGGATATAATGAGAGGAGAAATGATTGAATACTCATAATGAGCCATAAAATCTAAGATAGAATCTGCGGGGCACGGTGTACAGGGCGTAGATTGGCTTCAAATCAAAATCCAGAAAAACACTAATGAAGGATCCACACGAAGTGGATTTTTGAGGTGTCGACATTCGTCCTGGGATGTTCTTCAACTCATAAATTGAGCTCATGTAAGCGGCAGTGACGCGTATTTCAGCTCAAATTCATCAAAACTCAAGGAAATTATTAATTCGGGAAAAAAGAGTGAAATTGTGGATTTTTGGGTGATAAAGGGTGAATCTGAGATGGTGATGGAGGAAGGCTAGTGTGGCAGTAACGGAGAATTACGGGGCAAGACAATAGTGGTCACGTAGCGCGATTCACCAACGATAGGGAAACTAGATTTCTTGACTAGAGAGCTTTTGGAGATTAGAATTTGTGAAATTTTAAGGAGGTAGAAATTTATGAGTTGTATATGGATTATTTTGGCTTTATAGTGAGGGTAGTGTGGTAATTTGTGAGGAAAAACAAATACTTTCTTTTTTCTTTTCTTTTTCTTTTTCTTTTTCATTTTAGTGACCAAGGTATATTTTATCTCTCTATTTCTTTTTCTCTCTTTTTTCGTTTAAGGTTTAGGATATGTATCTCCCACCGTAGGGATGTGCATTCTTAGTGCCCTGAAGTTAGTCCATATACAAAAAAATCAAGGTAAAACTGAGCAAATTTACCTAAACTACTCATAATCTCAATATTCCTGGGTTACCTTCCGGTCAACGTCCTAGTTAACGTCGTTGGCTCGATATAGGATATAAGTTCTCTCTAGGGGAGCATCAGGCTTCCACGAGCCCCTGACTCATGTATATCTCATTAAATATACCAAGACTGAGAAGGTTTGTACCTTAGACTATCCTGGATCATGTTAATTAGTCTCTCAAAAAAGCTCTTATATCATCCCCCATACTTGATTGAATCATGGGGCTCTCTCTATCAACATGTACTTGCACAACATCTGAACTACGAACTGGCAATGATGTCTCCCATAAATAGAATGGATCCATTGCCCAAATCACTATCACCAACATCACTAACAATAGTCCTAGCATCATCAGTCTTACGACAAGCAACAAATTGATCCATCTTAGAAAATCTATCAATAATCACACATACAGAATTCCTCCCCTTCTAAGTCCTAGGCAGCCCCACAATAAAGTCCATGCTAATATCAATCCAAGGGTATTAAGGAATAGGCAAGGTAGTATAAAATCTGTGTGGCTTGGTTCTAGACTTAGCTTGCAAGCAATCAGTGCATCTCTTCACAAAGTTATCAACATCTTTTAGCATAAGTGGCCAATAAAAGTGAGTACGAAGTATGTCATAGGTCTTAGCTCTACCAAAATGTCACCCTTATGAGATTCTTCAACCAACAACAAGCGCAAAGAACAAACAACCACCCCTATGAGATTCTTCAACCAACAACAAGCGCAAAGAACAAACAGGAATGCACACCTTGTTAACTCAGATTAGAAATCCATCATGCAAGTAGAACTTATCAAAGGGACCATGTCATCAAAATCAGTGTCCATGTCATATAACCCTTCAATGGACATGAATCCAAGGACTCGAGTATCTAAACTAGTCAGGAAGCTATTTCTCCTAGAAATTGTCTTTTCCTTTCTTGTAAGTGATGGCATAAGGGATGTTTCAAAGAATTCCATCAATTTACCTTGTCTTCTATATAACTTATCTCGACTTCTAAAAATGTTTTAAGGACTCATGATCAGTTTTAAGTATGAATTCTCTAGGCCAAAGATAGTGCTACCAAGTTTTCAAGCAACGAAACAATCAATAGGTTTACCTTTCATTTTTTCAAAGAAAAAATCAATAGGTTTACCTTCTTGCATGAGGACTACTCCAATGCCAGTGCCAGAACCATCATTCAACCTCGAAAGGGCGGATAAAATCAGGTAAAAATAGCAACGACGCTTGCGTAAGTCGGTCCTTTTAAGGTCTGGAAGGCCTTCTCTTGTGATTATCCCTAATTGAACGATTTATTCTTGTTATAATCTCAGTAAGATGGGTTAAAATGTTGCTAAAGTCTCGAACAAAATGTTTGTAGAATCCATCTAGGCCGTGGAAACTGCTCATGTTGCCTACAGATGTCGATGTTGGCTAGTCTTGAATTACTTGCACCTTTGCTTGGTCGAATTCCATCCCTTGATAACTCACTGCAAATCCAAAAAACACAACTTGGTTATTGCAAAAATCACACTTCTTCAGGTTATCATACAATTACACAGTTCTTGTAATGGGTAATATTCCCTTAAGTGCTCGGTATGCTCTTCCTCGTATTTGTTGTATACAAGTATATCATCAAAGTAAACCAAAAAAATCTACCTATGTACGGCTTCAATACCTAGCTCATAAGATGCATAAAGTAGGAGCATTATTTAAATCGGAAGTCATTACTAAGTACTCATACAAACCGAACTTCATCTTAAATGCAATTTTCCACTCGTAGCCCTCCTTCATCCTTATTAGATGTTAACCGACGTGTAGATCGATCTTAGCGAAGGTATATGATCCATACAACTCGTCCAACATGTCATTATGTCGTGGGATAGGATGTCGATACTTGACTATGATATTGTTGATCATCATGCAATCAACACTATACCACTAACGTAACATGAAAACACATCCTATGTTTCAGTCTCTCACTAGTTAATCACCCATTCCATGAACGGGATTTGATTAATCACTTGATAAAAATTGGGTGTTGCTAAATGACGCAACTCATTTTTACTTTTAAACGCAGTGCCATAACCGACGGTTCCACCATGTCACAAACCGCAGGTTCCTAGCTGCCAGAAAACCGCTAGTTCCTAGCTGCCAGAAACCGCCAGTTCCTAGCTGCCAGAAACCACCGGTTCTGGCACATCCAGAACCGCCGGTTGTGGCACATCCGGAACCGCCATAATACGTTATCTTCCAATTAACTTCCATTAATTATCTTTCAATAATTTTATTACAATATAAAACACATTTATAGTCTTTTATACTATATTTTGACAAAAAATGAGATGATTTACTAGCCTATAGCATTATCGAGGTGACTATTAATGTGGTTTCATCTTTCCTTAAACATTATATAGAGATCAATGTGATTTACTAGCCTATAACACTAGTACAAGATTTCACTGATATTAGATAAGTCATCTAGTACAAGATTAACTACCTACGGAAATTTGTTAAGGTGAAATATGTAGCTCAATAAAAAAACAAACTAAGTCATCTAGTATTTTTTTTTTCCATTTTCTAGCTACTATATTTACAAAAATTAGTTAAGATTGATTATTTATCAAGATTGATTTAAAATGAAATATTAGATAAGTTATCTAATACAAAGGTTAAGTACCTACGGAATATGTTAAGATAAAATATGTAGCTCATGATATAGAATGAATATGAACTAATTCATCTAGTATTTTTTCCATTTTTTATCTACTATATTTATAAAAATTAGTTAAAATTGATTATCTATCAAGATCGATTTAAAATGAAATATTAGATAAGTAATCTAGTACAAGAATAACTACCTACGATATATGTTAAGATGAAATACATAGCTTAATAGAATAAGGATCCGGTGTAAACTGCCCTTATGGTGTGAAGTGCGAACTTTCTCGGGTACACATTTTAACACGCTAATGATCACATATAACACGTAATCGTTCGGTTCTCACGGGATAAAAAAATCACCCAGAAAACGTTAAAAAAAAAGTTCACCATTAATTACAAAAATGCCACCGCGTGGATTCATTAAAAAAACCATCTTTTAATCTCATCCCTCCATTTTCTAATCTAATGTGTCAACATTCTTCACATTTCACACCATAAGGACATTTCACACCGGAACTCACCTCTAGCTTAATATAGATCCAACGCTTGCACCATCGGGGATGATTATGTCCGATATATTTTTCAACGTGATGAAGGACGTGTCGAAGGAGCATAAGTGGACTTCAACCGAGAGGGCAACGACGTATTTGGTTTTCTTGATGTCAACGACAATATTTCCTGACAAGTCATCAAAGAAGATCGGCCTCAAGTATTTAGAGTATGCCAAACCTTTCGATAAGGTTGACAAATTATCTTGGGGGACGAGTATCCTATGCCACTTGTACCGGTCCTTGGTTGAGTGTACACTGACTGAGTGTCGACAAATATCTATGTGCTATACTCATCTACAGGTAAACTCTATTTCAAAACACTATATTAGTATTTTCCACAGTTTAGGCCTCTTCAATCATCTGAATGGAGCCAAGATGCTCCAAAGTCATGGGAATCTAAATGGTATCATCTAGAGGGATCGTCAATAGTAGGGGGGTATCGAGCAATCCTCGACAGGATGACCATTTGTGATGTAAATACACAAGTACCTTTCTATTCCATGGGTCCTATCATTGTTACCTAATTAACCATACTTAATGTTAAATTAATTCAATATGTATGTTATGCGTAGGTAGATTGGATGCCATACGGTCCTCTTGACTTCAATGACACGCATTACGTCCCTCTCTATTCCATGGGTCCTATCATTGTTGCATCACACAAAGGCGTACATACCAGACCGGGTGGCGCGTCAATTTTATACTTGACAAGCAAAGTGCCAGTCGAGTACACAAGTACCTTTTACCATTATACGATGATCAACCACCGTATGAGCGGGTAGATGAGATGCATGATGCAGTAAGGAAGTCGATTGATGAGTTTCACGCTTTCTACAACTGGCCAAACTATTGATGAACATGAAGTTGTTTGAAATTGGTTTGTATATGTTTATGTTTTGGATTTGGTTTATGTTTTGGTCGATGGCCATTGTTGACATTAAGTGTGAAGAACTTTGTTGGTTTCAAGTGTTGGATTTGCTTGTTTTAGTTATATGTATTGTTGCTTTATTTTACTATGATTTTATTTTTTCATTTCACCAACCTCATATCGCAACATCCACCTCAATGAATTGAAAAATGGTTATAGGCCACAATAAGCAAAATCAAATAGTTATGTATCTCGATAATGCTATAGGATAGTAAAACATATTATTTTTGTCAAAATATAATTCAAAAGACTATATATGTGTTATATTTTGTAAAAAATAATCAAAAGTGATTTATTGTTTGTCAATTGGCATATACGCAGAACCGCAGCTTGGTGACATGCAGGAACCGGCGGGTTGTGCGTGGCAGGAACCGACGGTTTGTGCGTGGAAGGAACCGACGGTTTCTGCGTTGCAGGAACCGGCGGTTTGTGCTTGCCAGGAACCAACGGTTTGTGCGCTGCGTTAGAAAGTAAAAAAAAACTGCGTCAAAAAGAATTGCCGTAAAAATAATATTAGATACAATTGTATCAAATTGTGTTGAAAATCGTATTATAAGCCATACTTTTATATTAATATCCATTCATAAAAATTAGAAAAAATTAATAGAATGATATGTATCTGAATTTTATAATTTATATAATAATAAATATTAATTTATAGTTATATATATACATATCAAATTTGTTATTTAATTGATCGGAATTCACTATATATGTGGATCCTAAAGTTAGACAAATTACAATAACAATATATCTTACAAATTAAAAATTAAAAATTAAACATCAAAGATATTTATCCCTAAAATATAAAAAAATCAATCTTAAAAAATATGTGATTTTAAAAATAATGAAATAAATTTAAAATCTATCTTAAAATAGAAATGAAAAATAACTAAGTAATTATAATAATGTAAAATATATCATTATTCAGTTTAGTATAACGTAAAAAGATATAATAAAATACATATTACATTATTTTATCTTTATAGAAAATCATATTAATATAACTACTTTATTTAGTAAAAGTTTTTTTGTACAAAATGCATAACAATAATGGATTCAATTTTAAATAACATAAAAAGTAAATCATACGAGACATATTGCATTATTTTATCTTTAGTAAAATATCTTTAGGTAATATATAGTAATAATTTCGGGAATAAAAAATATAATTTGGGAAAAGAGATTATTAATATTCTAATTATTAAGTAAGTTATATAAGAATAATCTAAATATAATGATTAATTAGATTAAATTATAAATACCTTATCAAATTGTTCCTAAAAATATATGAGTTAATTAAAAAATTAATAATTTAAAAAAATATTATAATATAATTAATAGGAAGAGTACAGTCAATAGAAAATCCAATTAGAAAATTACACCTAAGAAAATGTTGGTTAGAATGAATGAGAAAGCTTCAAATGAGGTAGTTCTAATATATAAATAATATAAATTTTTGCTTTTTTTATTCTTGGAAAAGAAATATAGTTCATAATATTATAGGTTAAAATATATGTCTATATATGTTTAAAATATAGTTATATATTTGAAAAATGAAAATAATCTAAATTTGTAAAAAGGACTTTTAAACGTTTCCATAAGCTATTTATTTTTATAAGAATAATTTATATTTAATAAATTAAATAGAGTAAAATAAAAATTATCCTAGTAATTTGTTCCTATAAATATGGTAGTTTATTTTAAAATAAAATGAGAGAGAATAATAGGACCAATAAGAGAAGGAGAATTAGCTAAAATTAAGGAGAAAGTTTGAACAGAGATAGCTTTAATATTCATAATAATAAGACGTTTCCGGTGCGGACTAATTTTCCGTACGGACTATCACAACTGGTGCACTTTTCATCATATTATTGGTGCACTTTCAATACACTACCAAGTGCACTACTCGTGTACTACTGGTGCACTCTTTTAGTGTACTAGTGTTGCACTCCTCAACAGGGCACTGGTGCACTCCTCAGTGTACTAAGGTGCACTTCTCAGTAGTGCACTGGTGCACTCCTCAATAGTGTATTGATGCACTCCTCAATAGGGCACTGGTTCACTCCTCAGTATACTAAGGTGCACTTCTCAGTAGTGCACTGGTGCACTCCTCAGTACACTATTGGTGTACTCCTCAGTAGTGCACTAGTGCACTCCTCAGTACACTATTGGTGTACTCCTCAGTAGTGCACTAGTGCACTTTCTAGTAGTGCACCGGTGCACTTTCTAGTAGTGCACCAATGCACTATCCAGTAATATACCGGTGCACTACCATAGTTCGCACAATCCGCACGGAAAAGTTAGTCCGCACCTAATTAACCCCCTTCATAATAATATATATAATTTAATATTTTTAATGTTGTGGCTAGTGAAAATTAATAATTTTAATGATGTGGGAGATGAAGCGGTTTTCTCAAAATACTGATTTTTTAAAAATTAATGTGAAAGCGACATGTCAGCTGTTTCAATCTCAGGCCAACACATAAGCAGGAGGACTCTCTTTAGTATATAGATTGATTTTGACACATGTCATCTTCTTATTAATTCTTAATAACTTTTTACAGGTGTCAAATTTTAAGAGCAATGTTATTTTGGACTATATACACATGTAATACAGGCAAAAGGGTTGGGATGGTCGAGTTCGGGTCGAGCGCGTTCGGGTCGAGTTCGGGTTCCATATTGGTCCGTGTTGACCCAACGGGTCAAGAATGTATGTTTTTAATAATTTTTATAGTTTTTTTATGAGTAAAATATTTTTTAAATAATTTATTGTATTTTAGAATTACATTATGTGCAAATAATTGTTATTATCATGCATTTATGATGTCAAATATATATTTTGGGTTGGGTCGGGTTCGACCCACAGATTTCGGGTTGATTAGGTCTCTGGTGGATCGGGTTTAAGTGTCTTTTTGGGTCGAGTTGGGTCCTTACTGATCGGGTTCGGGTCATGTCATCGAGTTGAGTTGACTCTTTCTAGGTCTAGCCACATGATATCCATTTTGGCAAACATGTGACATAAATTATATACATGCCCTTAATATTTTATGACTAAGATACTCTGATTTACTAAAGGAAAAGGATCACGTGAGAATGCAACTTGAAATGAAAATGAAGAATGAGTCTGATTCGTCCATTTAATCAGCTCTTGTTAGCGATTGTGTATACTAGAAGTAGTGTGCATTGGTCCCCGAAGAGCAAGTGTCCATTGTTGGGGGTATAATTGTGCATTATATTTGTGTATTATTCGTCATATAACTATGCATTACAAAACTTATCACACTCACAAATAAATCTATGCACAATTGACAAGATCTTCATTAACGCTCAGTCACAGAGTGTGTGTAAATTGACAAGTAAACTAAGCATACTCAAGACAAAACTGATGCATGTTCACATGAAAATCTATGCACAGTTGACAATCAATCAAAACTTATGCGCACTCATGACAAAACATATGCACACTCAAGGTAAAAGTATTGATGCACACTTATAACAATATTTAAACACACTCATGACAAAATTTATGCACACTCATAAACAAATGTGACGCACACTCAAGGCAAAGATGATGTGCACTAATACACACTTAAGGTAAAACTAATGCACACATATATTCATCTCAATGCATATTCACTCATTGCAAACCAATATACGCTCATTTTCAAATAAATATATTATTAAGACAACTCAGTGAAGGAACGAATAATAAGAAAAAATGCACACTTAAGGCTGATGCAATGCACAAGTGTACTCCTAATAATGCACACCCGCTCATCGTGAACCAATGTAGACTACTTTAGTTGACGATGTACACTCACTAACATGAGTTGTTTGAATGGACGACTCACATTCTTTCTCCATTCTCATTTAAACCCTCATTCTCACCTCATTCAAAGCCTTTAATAAATAAAACAATATAATTAGAAAATCTTTTACTCTCTACAAAAGAAATAATTAGAATCCGACATTATCTTTTATATTTAACTATAAAGATATCCTATAAAAAATAGAAAATTACTAAATTAAAGAATATACTGGATCACAATTACAATGAAAGTATTATATAACCACAATCATTATTTGTTTGAAAAATAAAAAAAATCTAATTTAGACTATTCTCTCACTTTAACCACATCATTTATTGGTATTATGTACTTATATATTTAAAATTTACAATATATCTATAAGTTATTTTAATATCTATTAAAAAACTATTTCTAGCGTTCTCAAGAGTTTAGGCCCCACTATTATTGAGTTGTCAATTCTCTATTGATTTAGACTATTCTCTCACTTTAACCTAATTTATTTTTTATTTTATTTTTTATTCTTTCAACTAAACAAAACCCTAAGATTTAGAAATGAATTTATATGTTATTTAACATTTTTAATTAAATAATTATTAAATTTAAATGATTCTTCTAAAACTTAATTAATAATTATTATATTAATTTATTTCTTTGTTAACTTAAGTTATTTTTTATTTTCCAAATTAGTTACAATAATCAACATAGATTTTAATATTTAATTAAAAAATTATAAATTATAGTTTTCCTAAAGATAAAACCCTACAATATGTTATATTTTATTATTTATTTTTATGTTATTTTAGACCCACTATTATTGAGTTATCAAATTTCTATTGGTTTAGACTATCTCTCACTTCGATCTATTTTTTTATTCACTCAACTAAACAAAATTCTAAGATTTAGGAAGTAATTAATAAGATATTTAGAATTTTAAATTAGTTAATTATTAAAATTCAAATGGTCCTTCTTAAAGTAATTAATTTTTTATATTAATTAATTTCTTTTCTAAACTTAGGTTATTTTTTATTTTTCAAAGTTGTTACTATAATCAACATAGATTTTAACATTTAATTAAAAATTAAAAATTATAGTTTCCCTAATGATAAAACCCTGCAGTATGTTATTATTATTTATTATTATGTTATTTTAAACCAAGTCCATTGTTATGATGCGTTTCTTACAAAAAAAATTTTACCAAACAAAGCAACTATATTAGTATCTTTTTTATATTAAACTTTAACAAAAAAATAAAAAGGTTTAATTACATAAATGAGATTTAAAGGGTGAAGTTTATTATTACGATTCAGAATCTAAACGACAAAATTTTAGATCCACATCGAATTTGGATTGTACATAGATATTAAGATTATATTTGTATATTAGTTCTATTCATCATACGTCATTATATTTATCTAATAATTATTCACCACTCAATCAAATATTATCTAAAAATATCTAATAAAACTTTTATGATATTATATTTTTAAATAACCCCGTGCAGGACATGAGAAATATGCTAGTTTATCATAAATATAATATTAGGTTCATTCGCGGGGGTAAACTAGTTTAGGCCTTGTTTGGCAACACGTCTTTATTACTTATAAAGATTTTTTCTTAAATAAATACTTATCTTATTTTCAATAAACGTATAATAAATTAACTCTTATCTTTTTCCATACTCTACCTTTTTTAGAAAATGCATGCATTTTTGTAAAGATTACTTCTTTAACCAAACACATTTTAAAATAAAAACATCTTATAGATAATAAAAAATTTATAAATACCCTCACGAAACAAACCTTAGTCCATATTTTATGGTTTTGTTTGGTACAGGTATTTATAAAAAAAAAAGTTATTCACAAAGATGGTTTTGTTTAAAAGTTTGTTTTGTTTAAAAAATACTTGTTATAAAAAGTCCTTTATTTTTTTAAGTAGATTGAGTATGGAGAAAAAGTTAAAAGACTTTGTTTGGTGAGTCTTGTTTATTACTCCCTCCGTCCCTTTTTATTTCTCCCCTTTCTTTTTCTTTTACTATTCATATCTTGATATAATCTTCTCGATTTCTCTCGACGTTTGTGAAAAAATATAGTCACTTTTGGTATTGTTTTATTCGTCTCGACGAGTTCTTTAACAAGTTGCGTGTAGGGCTGCAGTGGACTACCTGACACAGATTTGATATGACACTGACGTGGCACACCGTGATTGGATGCAATGGAAAAAGGAAAAGAAAATACATTTGCTTAGCTTCGGGTTAAGGTGTTTTAATCACCCAGCCCAAAACACTAATCTTCCCGCCCAATTTACATTTTCCCGCCAAAAACCCTTGACAACGCCTTTGATTATTTTCAGCTGGTTACCGCACCGAAACGCGAGAGAGTACACCTGTAACAATACATGGTGATCCAATATAAAAGGCATGACAGGATCTGTTGTAAAATTCAAAAAATGTTTAATGGCTTACAGAGTTTAGTGAATTATGTATTAAAAAATGAAAAATGTGAATTTACGTCTTCAAAGAGAGCAATAAATATATATTGTAATGTTTTGAAAAATATGTATATGTCATCTACAACTGAAGTTGGAAAAAACCCCATATATTACTTGGTAGAGTTAACATTGCATAAGAAGTGAGATGGGTTGAGATCAATGTTGAGTTGGCGATCTCTTATTGGCCCGGATCTCCCTCCCAAAAACGTCCAATCCGTTGCATTGCCCGCCAAAAAAACTTATCTACTTACCCTCCAAATAAAAAAGAACTAAAAAATTCTCATATATGTCATACCTTTTTGCATATGTGGCTATCTTCAACCTCGGCTTACCTTTTCATCCTGCTACGCTTTTTCATATGTTTGTATTTACTCTACTTTCATCCACTCAGCCCCAAGAATATTCCAGCATTTACATACCTCGTACATCCATTGAATTTCCCTGTATCCAATCCTGTCACAAAGCTCACCAAGCTATATAATAATGGGTAAGAATGTGGGTTGAGGGAAATTTTTACTGCTTAGCTTTATGCTAAAAAAACATGTGCGATTAATTATATATGTAGTAGATTGTTGATTTCCGTTTTTGGAATTGAATCGGTCGTTTAATTATGTACACAGGCGAGTGCCTGATTACAGCAGTAAGTGGCGGGAGTTGGGTTTTGAGAGTAGATGGGTGGGTATACCAAGGCAAGCAAGTTTCATCTGGGTTGTTGACTCCGGAATCTATTCTGTACATGGATCTCGTGAAGATTATACGTAGCAAGTTGAGGATGGAAGAGAATATCATACTTAAGTTAAGTTATTACCCCCTTGCTCTACCAAGAATCCCTCCCATCTATGTTGCTTGTGATGATGATTTGGAGGCATATAGGTTTAGCAATTCACGAGGGAAAGTCTTCCAAACACCTTTGTATTGTGAGGTAGAGACTGTCGAGGATAAGGTGAAACCCTTTGTAATAGCGAAAACAGAGGAGATCGAAGTTTTGTCTAGCGCACCAGAGGTGGAAATGGAAACGCAGACAATGGCAGGAGAGAGACAGTTTCATGACAGGAAACGAAAGCGTGAGAACAAGACCATTCCTATTGAATTTGTATGTCTATTAACAGATGAAGAAAAGGAAGAGTCGGATGGAGAACATGACCATTCCCTATTGGAAATTTCAAGTGGTGGATCAGAGTTAGATGTAGTTGATCTAAATGATGGCGAAGATGTCGATGGTGATCTCAGCGACGATTCATACTTATGGTGGGACAAATTTGTAGAAAAATCAAGTGCAAAGTCTGCAAGAGTGGCCTGTGATGGTGCCGGGTCCAGCAGAGCTGTCATCGACCTGGTGGATGATTCATGCAACGATGTTGAGGATGACGAGGAAGAGTATAATCAGGATTTTTTCAAAGAATTGGATGAAGCTGAGCTGAGAGCGTTGAGGTCACACCATCCATATGCGGAAGCCAATGTAGTCCAAGATGATGGAGCGATGAGCGGTTCTAGAATAAGATTAGGAGCATTGTATGAAGATAAGGAGAGCTTGAAAAATGCTATTGTAGAATATGTTGTGAACAACTGTTTTGAAACCCGTGTGAAGAGGTCTAAACCAACACGTATGTTTGTTGGATGCAAGGTTAGAAGTTGCCTGTTCCGAATCAATGCGACAATTATACCAAAGACGAGCACGTTTAAGGTGAAGAAGTTTAAGACATAACATTCTTGTGGGCTTAAGTACACACACATCCCAGGCAAGAAGGCAACTACGTCATATGTTGCTAGTAAAATACTCCAACGGTATGGTAAAGTCAATTTTGTTTCCATCATCATGCGTTCAATTAATCCTTGAGTAACTGTTTTGTTGTTCAACTAGGTACAACCTCGGGAAGAAAATGTTGTCGGCAAAAGCTATACAAACTGCTTTGAAGTCAGGAGGGATCGATGTCAGTTACATGAAAGCCTCTCGAGCAAGGCAGGTCGCTGAAGCCATGGTCTGAGCCACTGCGGAGGAAAGTTTCATGTACATCCATTCGTGGTTAGAGATGCTTAAAGTGGTGAATCCTGGTTCATACATATCAATTAAAATAGACTGTCATAACAGATTTGAGTCTTGCTTTTGGGCATTGGGATGTACCATCAGAGCCATCCCACAGCTTAGAAAGGTCAGTACAAATATAATGTGGTAGGATCAAAATACAGTATGGTAGGATCATATCAGTACCAGGGTGAGATAGTAATGTTGGGATGGTAATGTATGGAAATGTGAAAATATATTATATATGGTAGGATAGTTTCAGTACTACGATGGGATGTTAATGTTGGGATAGTAATGTTTGCAAATATTTAAACATATAAGTTATTGTAGGATAGTTTCAGTCCTATGGTGGGATACTAATGTTGGGATAGTAATGTTTGAAATATAAGGTGCAGAAGGATAATTTCAGTACTCCGGTAGACTCATCTTAGTACTATGGTAGGATCATGTCAGTACTATTGTGGGACAGTAATGTTTGCAAATACTTCAGGTTGTTTCTGTTGACGGTGCTCACTTGTCGGGGAAGTTCCCCGGGGTTCTTCTTATGGCAGTTGCACAAGACCCAAACAATCATATTTATCCCATTGCGTTCTCAGTTGTGGGGTCCGAGAGCAAAGCGTCATGGTCTTTCTTCTTCGAACATTTGAAACTAAGCGGTTTGGTCCCCGATAGTGTGGAAACTATCGTCATATCGGATAGGCTCGCAAGCATAAAGAGTGCTATGAAGGTGCATTACAAGCTGGCAGGCCATGGTTATTGCGCATACCATTTGTACCATAATCTGAGGCCTTCGGGGAGTGGCCTGGGAGCTTTGCAGGATCAGTGGTTCAATGTTGCTAAGGCCTACACGGTCGAAGACTTTGAGAAGGAGATGGATATGTTGAAGATGATGGCACCGCGCATGGCAGAAAGGGCCATGAGAGTACCTGTAGAATCTTGGTCAAGGGCACACTGCCGTTACGAGAGGTTCAACATTATGACAACGAACAATTCGGAGTCTCTCAATGCTGTACTAAAAAACGAACATGTTTGGCCAATCATTCCATTGTTCAACACAATCTTGCAGACAATGTCAAGGTGGTTCGAAGACAGGAGGAGTAAGCCAGGCACAGTGGATGATGAGCCAGCCAACAAAGTGGTTGTAACACTGGACCAACGACGTATGCAATCATTGTCATTGAGGGCGACCAGGTTAAGCCAGTATGTGGCTGAAGTGAAGGAAGGCTTCAAAACTTTCGAGGTGGACCTGCGACAGAGGAAATGCCATTGCGAGGTGTTCCAGAAAGACAGAATTCCCTGCCGACATCAATTCGCAGCAGCCTCTGAACTGAATGTGCGGGTAGTCGATTTGCTTTCCTCCTACTATCTTAACAAGAATGTGACTGAAATGTACAAGGAAATTATCTGTTTTGTCCCTGAGTCCCGGTCCCAGTGGACTTTTCCAGCTCGAGTTCAATGATCACATCCATTGTGGACTAGAGGTCCTGGACGACCAAGGGTTAACAGATACAAAGCTGCTTGGGAGAGGAGGAAATGCACAAAGTGTAACAGATTTGGGCATCTTGCAAGGCAATGCTTCAGCAACCGCTCTTGAAACATTAGGGATCCATCTTTTGGTGTTATGTTCATTTTGAATTGTGGTTCATGACTGTGTATTGTATATGACAGGATAATTTTAGGAGCATGACAGTATTGTGGTTCATGACAGTATGCTTTTAGGTGCATTGTTGTTTTGATATAAATTTTGCGTGTCAACACCATTCAATGTTGTTGACTGTGTATTGTATGTGACAGGATAATTTTAGGTCTATGGCGATATTAAGAGAAGGGTACATAATCATTTCTTGACCTTTGTTGTTGTAAGAAGCAAATTATATTTAATCCATAAATTAGCGGGGAATCACTAGTACAATTGACTTGGAGGTTACAATAAAAAGTGGTGGTGCTATGACGCAAAGGAATATGAGTTATCTTGGCTCGTCTTCGTCTTCAAGAACTATCGATCCTTCACCCGTGACTCCCCGACCACGGCATTGAACTAGTTGTTGTAGAACTTCGTCGCTTTTGGGACTTGTAATCTCTTTTGACAAGACAGCAGCTGAGTTACATTTGAAACTAATAAGAAACCAAATATATCACAATGTAACTAACATTTATGAGATTCTTGGTGATATCATAGTATTTTACCATCGGCACACCATGGAACCCCCAGGTAGTTAAGATTGTCGTAAAACCTCGACGCAGAGTCAACGTTAAGGAAGAAGAACTTACTGGCCCACAGTTCATCAATGTCGGTCGTCAAATACCGAAGAAAAGGTTCGACTCCTTCCTTTTTACCCAAACGGATTTCTCCCGTGTCTCCAACCGAGATGTTGCGCTCATCATCACTCCAACATCGACGTTGACGTTGAAGGCTTTACTCAAGCTGAACGTACAATATTTGCCATACCTGCGGGTGCAGCTGTGACGGCGGTAGTTTATAAGTTTGGAGAAACGACATGACCAGCTCTGGGAAAGGTAACCGGAAACCTAGGTGAAATGGGTACATGTGTAGGGCGGCCCATCCTTGAACGACAGTGTCTGCGAACTGGTTGTTTGGAATCTGGATTTGCACTTGTGGGTGCAAGCCGGTTGTTTTTCGGATGTCCAACTCATCCTTATCGGTCAATATCGACCTCACCTTGATCGACATATTTGGTGGTGAAGATGAGATTCAATGGTAAGCATGTGATGTAGCATGAGTGTTTTATAGAGGTGAATGGCTCTTCAAAATATAGACGTTGCAAAAAAATAGAGCTGTTGGAATTTTAAAAAAAAAGCCGTTGGATTTCAAAATAAGAGTCGTTGGATTTTAGCAGTACGGTTTCCAAGTTCGTTCCTCGGATTCTTGATGACCACAGTACCATTTTAATCCTGCCACACGAACACAATGTATATTGTGACAAGTTGGCTTAGAGTGACTTGGACTCCATAATTCTGTAAAATGGTATGAGAGTGAAAAGTTGGATTTTCATAAGCATAAACGAATAAGCATAAACGAAGATTGTCCTTCTCATTCCTGACCGTCCATATTTATATGCAGCTAAATAAATCCACGATCTTAACAACAACAAAAGGGTCCAAATACACAATTCCATAATAAGACAAACAAGTGCTCTAAACAACTAAAATCTAAACATCTACTGGCCAGGCAACATTGACACCCAATTCCCTCCATACATGGCCTCTGCAATCTGTCGCCTGTGGCCGTCTATGAACTTGTCAGCCACCGCATCAAGGTTCGCCATCCCATGAGCGATCCATTCAATATGTTTTGCGCAGTACAGTCCACAGTCGCCCCTGTTTAGTTTATGTGAGTTAGATACAAAGTTATTCAAGTGCATGACAGGATACATAGAAGTCATGGTAGGATTCTTACGTTCGTTTGTTCTGCTTCAGACCCTTTACCCTATTGAAGCGTAGAGGCATTTCACCTTGAACTACGTACTTCTCAGCAGTACCTGGATACGCGCTCAGTATGAAGTGAACCCTAACCATGACTGGGTTAAGCTCTTCTCTTATATGTTCTTTTTTCATGAGGTCGTGGTTGCAGTCATACACATTTAACATCCATTCCTGCAGGTCTATTTCCAGTGCAACCCAGTGATTACTATTTACAAATTATGGGGCATACACATACTCTGTTTCATCCCATCTTTGTGAAACACCCTCTGGTAGCTCGCCTCTACAGTATTGTAACAAGTATTCCAGGGTTTTACCATCATTAATCTTCCCCTCGTGGAAGTTCTTGATCTGATTGGACCAGAAACTGTCTAAAACAACACAAGTGTGGGTCTCTGGAGGCCTTCTCTGTACAGAATCGCGTACGTAGCATAGGACCTCATCAATTTCCTTCATGTAGATCACAAATATATCTCAAAAGACATCACAAATATATAAGGAATGACACATCACATCAGGTTAGAGGATACCACTTACCACTCTTGTCCACCAATTGGATGGCTCCAATAGCCTTGCAAAATTTTTATGGTCCAGTTTGTATGTGCTCTCTGGCTTGAAGAGGTGTATGTTAGTCCGAGAGGTAATAGGAGGTTGGCTGCCAATAAAAAGAGTACATTACTAATTTAGAATGTTGTGATATATGATGAAACAAGACAAGTCATCTATGAATGGCCAGAGCACAAACCTATGATATGAATACCAAGTAAGGAAGTCTGTCATTTCCTTGCATGATGTATTTTTTGTTAGGTTCTTCAGCTTCTTCAAAACATTGTCATCTTTGAATAGAGGCTTCACAGTTTTCTTTGCATTCCTCGGGGGGTTCTTCCTTTTCTTCGCCTGCTTTGCGCCAACCTAGTGCGCATCCTCTACATCATCCTCCTTCTCAGCCTCCTTGGGCACCTTATCTCCACCCTTGTTCTCATCCACCATTGTAGCTTTTGACTCGACAACTCCCTCCTGGGTAGCCTGTGTTGCTTCCTCAGTTGGTGCATCACCCACATCATCTGTCTCTGTCCTCTCAATATTTCCTCCTTCGCCTTGATTCCCATCCGCTCCTTGACTGCCGCATACGTCCTTCATAACATCATTGACAACCTGAAATACCTGTTCCACAGTCTCTATAATACCAACTGGCTGGGCCACATTTTCCTGTATTTAACAGATACACTACTCATCAATATTGTGTATCCTGCCACACTATATCATACCTCCAGGCAATGAATCACATATATCTAATATAACTAATCATTTTGCATCGTGGCCTATGTATTATTGACAACCAGTAATACCTGTGCCACGTTCTCTACTCTATCCACAAACACATTTTCCTGCATTTATCAAATACACCCATTCATCAATATTTTACATCCTGCCATGCATTTGATATAATACCTCCAACAAATGAATCACATATATCTTATACAACTAGGTCGATTGCACAATGCACTATATAATATGACTTAATTGACAACATACATCCATAATTGCATCATTTTGCACCTCAATGTTGTTATCATCCTCCTTGTTCTCACTCTCTTCTTTGTTCTCTGTCAAAGCCTCAGCAGTTTTATCTTCATTTACAGCAGTTGGCATGTCCACTCCACCATCACCACCATTAGCACCACCATCCCCCTTGTCCTCATCACCACCATCATCTGCATGATCGTCATCATCTTCCTTTTCTTCTTCATCATCGTCTTCACCTTCAACCTCTGCTCCACTCTGTTTCTTCTTCTCTCCCTGCTCAGCTCCCTCTCTCTCAACTTCATCAATCTTCACCCTTCTGCCCTTCATGGTAGCCTTCTTTCCAGGAACATTCTTTGCCTTCTTCTTGGGGGCCTTCTTTTCCACCTTCTTTCCCACCTTCTTTTCCCCCTTACCTGCTGGGGCACTCTTTTTATTTCCTTTCTTTGGCTCTTCACGAACTGGATCATCAGCTCCCACATCAACAACATTTAAGTCAACATTGTCCACCTCAATATTCTTCTTCACAACTCTTTTGGCTTTCTCCCTTGCAGCAATGGCATCGGCCACAATCTTGTCAAAATACTGGTGTACATTTTCTTCTTCTTCAAACTCACACTCACACTCCTTCAACAGCTTTTCCTCATCTGCAGACTCGGGGAATAGAATTGGCTTGACCACTGTGTGCTTCTCTCCAAATGACTCTCCTAAAACTCCACGCTCTGGGGCATCATTTGAATACCACCGGATGCCACGAGGGAATCTATCTCCTTCAACACGGTGACAATATTGTCGCCCAACACCCCAAGCGACCTCCCAAACCCACACCTATCATATTTCATACAAAAAATTATCAATAACTACATACACTTCTTGTATAAAACACGTCCTTCCATGATCGTTTCTGAATACTGTCATGAAGATGTATTTTGGGATAACGGAATTTCTCTCGAATACATACCTGAAATACCAGTGGCAGTCCCTGGAGTGAATAGGGGATTCTTCTCTCAGATGCCACTTGCTTAGCTATGTTGGATGTCTCCATCCTCCTCCAGAGAGATGTTGTGAGTGATTTGTGGAGCTCTAGGTAAGCAACCCTTCCCCATGGATACTCATAAAAGGTTTCTGTCCTCTCAAGCAGTTTTACATGGAGAGGGTTGACTAGCCTTTTCTTGTCACCCCCAAGTAGAATGCCCTCTACTATCAACAACATAGCCATCTGGAGCTTGTGAAACTCATATGGCACATAATGGATAAATCTCTCAAACAATTCATTCACAGACATTGTAGATTTGTTGAAGAAATTAGTCATTGCAGTTTTCTCTCCTCTCCTGGGCTGAACTCTTCCTTCCCCACAATTCAGACCAGTAATCAGGCTAAATTCTTTCATGGAGAACCTAGACTCTTTACCACACACATCATACCATGTCTCGTACTTCTTACCACTATCTAGCTGCTTCATCAGAATAGCATGTATTGTCTGGGAAGAGAATGACACTTGTTGAATCATTTCAAGCACTTTACCAAAAGGCTCATCCTTCAACCATAGCCAATCTACATGACTCAGTTTCTGCCTAATTTCATAATAGTAAGCTGTTCTAGAACAAATGTTGATCCTGCCATAAAAATCCTCACCAGTGTAGTACATATACGGAATCTACATAACAAATTCGTTTTATAAATTCATCAGAAAATAGACATGCAAATATTTTAGGGCTTGTTGATAGGAATTAAGCACTATGACAGGACGAAGATTTGTGCTTACACCGCGTTTGAATAGTAAGGGCTGGATTTGACGTTTGCTCTTCCCCTTCGCCATCTTGGCAGGGACCGACTGTTCTTCCTCGACCAAGGCGTCGCTCTTCCCCCTTTTTCGCTTTCCGCCGGCCTTGGGAACCTTACTGACATTAACGGGAGCCGCTTCCGCCGCCTCCGTCTGCGGTGACTCTTCCAAATCGGCCGCCAGTACTTCGTCGTCTTCGATTTTGTCTGACATGTCTCTCATCGTCTTAAGCTTAACCATTCCGACTCGAATTTGTGAAATCGGGTTGGAAAGAAGCCCTAAGTTTGAGTTGAAGATGAAGATGAAGGAATGAGTAATGGGTTTTGGGAATAACTGCTACAGATTTGATTTGAATAACGACTACAGATTTGCTTGAGTTGAGTTCTACAGATGAAGATAATGGGGATTGGGGATTCCTTTTGATTGTCTAAAAATAACGACTACAGTTTGATTTGAATTTAAAGATCTGTTTTGGGAATAACCGCTAACTCTGGTAGTTAGTTACTAATTACATAAATTTAGTGGGTTAATTCTCTGCACCTACAACTCTACACTAATATCATATTTTAGTCTGTTTTTTATTAAAATATTATATGTTTTCTCTTTTTCTTTGTTAACAAAATGAAATGTGCATAAATTTGTAGATATATAAAGGTTGGTGGTAGATTTGGGATTAGGCCCAAAAAAGTGCATTTTTATGTTAAACCCCCTAAATTTTATTAATTTAATTTTAGAGATATTTATCACAGAAAATGCGTCTCAGCAAATATGCCGGAAATAAATGAGAAGAATAAAATGGGACGAGAGAGTATTCATAAGATTTTTGTTTCAAGAAGCATTTCCTTATTTTTGATAAAATTATGATAAATTAACTTTTAATTCTTTTTTCACTATCTATTTAAAAGTACACGGATTTTTATAAGAAGGGCTTTTTAAACTAAACAAATTTTTAAACAAAATCATCTTTATAAATAATAATTTTTTATAAATACTTTTAGCAAATAAATCCAAAATTAATTTATTACATATTTATTAAAAATAGAAAAAAATACTTATTTAAAAAAAGTTTTTACAAATAATAAGGAAGGCTTCAAACAAAGGAAAATAGAAAAAAACTAGTTTAGTCTAAACTGTTTTTTTCTTCTTCTTGCAATTACGCTACATTTTATTCTAGAAAAGTACTGTTCTTTCTCTCCTCTGGGACTCTCTCTTCCCCTTCCCTATTCCTCCGCACTCAGCCCCCAGCCTCCTGAATCTCTACATCACGCACCGTTCCCACACGCGCCGAGTCGCTGTGCATGCGCGTCTCTCTCACTCCCTACTGCCGAGCCCACTGCCCAAGTCTTCAGCCATCAAACCCGATGTCTCTTACGATGTATGATTCACATACTTAAGCTGTTCTTTATTGTATAAATTGCATATCAGGGATGATACTCTATAGGTTTTTAGTCCCAACCCGCATATGAATTCTATACAAGGGGAAAATATGGTGTAATGGGAACCCTTAAACTTCATTGCCCTTTTGTGGGTACTCCATTTCTTCGAGAAAAAGACACAAAGTTTGCTTGTTTGACCAGAGGGAAGAGGGCTAAATTGGGGTTCAAATGTAGGAAACAAAATCAATGGTTTCCTCAAGATTCCGTTTGGTTCCCCCAGTTCTACGGCAGAATTGTCAAGATTCTAAGCATTGGCCCTCAAGTTAGAGATGGGTTAAAGGTAAATTATGTGAAGGAACATCTTTTTAGGGGGAAAGAGTTTGTGAACTCCATATCTCCTTTATGGAAAGAAGGGTTGTTGCTGCTCAGGTGCTCAGTTTTCACTGCTGTTATATCGTCTGTGTGTTTATTGATGTGGTATGGAAGGTTGAAGGCCAAGGAGTTTATTGAGGCAAAGCTTTTGCCTTCAGTTTGTTCGGTTTTGAGTGAGCATATTCAGCGTGAGGTTAATATTGGTAAGGTTCATAAAATCACCCCTTTAAGCATCACCTTAGACTCATGCTCAGTTGGACCTCATAAGGAAGAATTCTCCTGTGGTGAAGCACCTACTCTGAAAGTCCGGATTCGCCCTTTTGCAAGTTTAAAGACAGGAAAAGTTGTGGTTGATGTTATTTTATCTAATCCGACAGTCTTAGTTTCTCAGAAGAAGGATTATACATGGTTGGGTATACCCTACTATGATGATAATAGCCTCTGTAGGCATGTTTCAACCGAAGAAGGGATTGATCATCGTACTAGAACTGTAAGGGCTTCAAGGGAAGAGGCTTCTGCTCTGTGGGAAAAGGAGAGAGATGAATCTGCTAAGAAAGCTGCAGCTACGGGTTATGTTGTTTTAGAGCATTTAGTTAGTGAGGTTGAAGATGAGACTGAAATGGGTGGAGAAGGAATAGGGGCATTAAGGTCTTTTTCAGACATAGATGAGGGAATACATAGAAAGGACCGACATTCTAATGATGCTGATGTTCAATATGCTGTGAAGCATGAAGACTTGGAGAAGTCATTTGGGGTGAGTCATCCTAAGTCAAAGATGAAATCTGTGAGTCAATTGATACTCGGTTCAGTGAGGCCCAGTTTTAAGAAAAAGACTAATGGTAAGGATATTTGTGTTTCAAGTGATGTTGCTAAGAGAAGAATTCTTGAGCAAAGTGCAAAATCTGCCTCAATGTATTTCCAAACACTTGAGGATGATAAGATTCAGGGTAGTGTTGATATCAAAAGTGACAACAGTGCAGAGTCTAAACTAGAAAAAATGGCTTATCAATCTGCATTGTCAGATCTAGGAATTTATAAAGATGCATCTCAATACATACCAGATTCTAGGGAACAACCAGCTGTTACTTGGAAGAATAAAGATAAATCTTTTCCTTCTGGTCCCAATCATGACGAAACTGCAAGACTGAACGAAAAAACTCCAATTGTTGGCGTTAGTGATGTTTCAGAAAACACATACAGGGATATTGTTGATAATAAAAATTCGGAAGATGTTGAATGTATGAGCAGACCAATTGATGGAAAAGATGGATCTTCAGGTTGCATTTCGGAAAGTCAAGGCAGTTATATTTCTTCTGATTCAGCTTCTGATAGTCATGTAACATCCACTTCGAAAAATTACTCAGCTTGGTCATTGGATTCAAAGTCGAATCAATCATTTCTTCCAGGGAATATTAGGGAGAAGCTCTCTTTCTTATTTTCTAATCCATTAGACCAACAAAAAACAGGTCAAAAAATGGAAGATGCTGTTTTGGAAATTGTAAATGAGGCAGATGAAGTGCAGGTTGAAAGTGTAGAGAGAATGCTACCAGTGACACTTGATTCGGTTTATTTCAAAGGAGGATCTTTGATGCTAATGGCATATGGTGATGCAGAACCAAGGTTTGTACTTTGTAGGTCTTATTCTACTTAAATATGAATTGTCTTGTTCTAAGGGTTTTTACAAGCTTATTCAAGACAAATTATAAACATGGATCTGTTTATGATAGAATGAATATATCTAATTAGTAGTTGGTTCTATCTTAATTCAGTATTTATGTTATAAGTCAGTATTAGTTTCCTGAGTTTAGGCTAGGTGAGTCAGTTCCCTTGATCCAAGTAGTGGGTTAGTGGTAGCAGTCACTATTAGTCAGTTATCAGTATTTCAATTCTGAATTAAGCACTTAGAGAGTCAGTCTGTACTCAGATTATGATTGAATACAGAAAACTGGAGATTGTCCTCAATTTTTTAACTGTTAGATTCTGACAATTAGTGTAGTTTCCTTAGGGTAAGATTCTCCTCAATTTTCTAACTGGTTCCTTAAGGCTAGATTCTGACCTTAATTGGGTTCTATCAGTTTATCTATGATGCTGCAGTGACCTCTAAGTATTACAGTCATGCTAGTAGTTGTTTGTGTTCAAGATAATTTACAGTGTCATATATTAAGTTAACAATGTGTTCTTCCGAACCCAGATCATGTTAATCTGTGTTTATATCATAAAAACTTAGATGATTCTGCAGTCTCATCCATTAAGGCATTAACAAACATACTTCATTGGTGTAAATTAGTAATCTAATTCTGCTTTAAAAGCCGGTTTAAAAGAAACAAGGTCAAACAACTGAATCCCCTTATTCCATTCATCATCCTGAAATTTTGTGCTGTATATTAGAAAGACCTTCTAAGGTGTAGTTAAATGGGTTTTTTGTCAAAGTTGTCAAAGTCTTACAATTATGTATGTAATTAAAAGAAGTTGTTACAACTGTTCTCAGTCTCACAAATGTGTATTATTAGTCAACTTGATTTCGTAAGACTTGAGTTGCTTCATGATGGTTTTATTGCATATTCTAGAATGTCTTGTAACAAATATGAATTTCCATTGCATCCTGTACAGGGAGTTGGAGAATGCCGATGGGCATGTAAAGTTCCAAAACCACTACGGTCGTGTGTATGTGAATGTCAGTGGTAATTGCAAGATGTGGCGTTCGGCTAGAAACTCTGATAGTGGTGGCTGGTTGTCATGTGATGTATTTGCAGATATTATTGAGCAAAAGTGGCATGCTAATCTTAAACTTTCGAATCTCTTTGTCCCGGTAAGGTATATAGCTCCTACAAGGTTAAAATGCATAATAATTTGTCCAACTTTTAGGTACTACATAAGCTATTAATATATTATTTAAATAAAAGTTCATCCTTGTCAATCAAGTTCCGAGAATTTCCATCCTGTTAATTTAAGATTTAAGAATTTCATTCCCTGTTTAAACATTGTATAAGTAAAAGACATGCCCTTCTATTAAAATGGAACATACTTATTTTTTTTGCGAAAACGAAAGAGTACCAGCAAATAAAAATTTATTTTCGTATCTTACTCTATCCAATAAACTATGAGTACCAGTGAAATAACATCTCTATAGTTTCTAATGTTTCTGTGGTATTTATCTTATTTGTAGCTTTTTGAAAGGCTATTAGAGATTCCGATATTATGGTCAAAAGGGAGAGCCAGTGGTGAGGTGCTTATCTCTTTCACCTAATATGCTGGTTTGACTATTTTTCTGCCCCTTTGACCTTTTTTTCCTAAGATCTTTGTTTGTCTTGTTATCAAACACAATTTGAAATATTATCTGCTATAGTGTACTGTTTGCATTCAGCCTATGTATGTCTTTACGCCTAAGCAGCAGTGTTCCCAGCTTATTGTTTATCTTATTTATCAGAATGTTGATACTTGATATTGGTTTAAGTATATACAATCTTGTCATAAAGAATTCCATTGAGGTGGGCAGTGAGATAGCTATATGATCCCTGTAACTGATGACACAAGTTACTATCTATCTTCCAACATATAAAATGTGAAATCAAAGCACAATTCATGAGTCTTGTAGAGCAAAATGGAATAATTCCATAATCCCTCTCAGATGCTTTGATAATGTAACTTAACTCTCACCATTTAAAAATATGTGCCTTGAAGAGCAATTTTTTATGCTAGATGCTTTAGTTCTAGTTTTTAAAGGCCTCTAGTCTTTTTTCCCCATTTATTTGATAATCGGATTCAGCATGCTTACTGACTCCAAATGCAACTTTTTATCTGCAGGTACATATTTGCATGTCTAGAGGAGATACATTTCCTAATATTCATGGGCAGCTTGATGTAACAGGATTGTCATTCCAGATACTGGGTGCTCCATCGTCATTTTCAGTATGTTTTTCATTTTTTCATGAAATAGCTTTCCTGTATAAGTTTGCTGCAGATAGATATCTTTTATCTTTCATATTTACTTTTATCTCCTGATGACTCTCTGTGTTCCTCTTCTTTTTTGAACATTTTCTTGCCAATAACCTCTAATTATCATCAGTAACTTAAGTTGAGTGACCTGTCACAAAATTATGCTTCACTTCACTTGAATTATTCTCTTATGCTGCAACATTGTTGTAAAAGGTGACAAGCTGCACTAATAAAGCTATGAGCAATTTCTTCTTTTGCTCATATGTGTATTTTAATCATCATATACTGTTCCGTAGTATTGAAGAACCGTAAATGAACTCATATTATATATTAGGGTTAAGTTATATGCCTCTTTTCACATTGCCACAAGGTCCGACTCTCTGTGAATATATGGAATATTATCTTATTCCATCCTCTAAAATAGTCCACTTTTCTACAAACCACCCACCATAGTATACATATAGTCCATAAACAAGTAAATCCCCATCTTCTATGTTTGTAAGAGATTGGTTCTGTCACACGTTTGCCTATTCAGACATTATCTTCCCTAATGATCTACAATGCTACAGAATTGCTTGAATCATAAAATTTGATTCTGAGTTAAAAGTATGACGATGAAGAGGTCTTATGAAGTATAGATGCCTTGCAGGAGATGTCGGTGATCTTGAGTTTCCGTGGACAACGAATATTTTTGCACAATGCCAATGGTTGGTTTGGAAATGTTCCTTTAGAAGCATCTGGTGATTTTGGTATTCATCCTGAAGAAGGAGAATTTCATTTAATGTGCCAGGTATTTATCATTGTTAATTGTTGTGATCTAAGATTGACCTATATATTCTCGACATCCCTTATATTAAATTTGATCAGGGCAACAGCCTTATTTTTATACCTTCAATTGTTCTATAGTCTATGACCATAAAAATGTTGTACTGCTGATTTGCTCATTACAGTAGAGGCAGCTCGAGTTGATACCCCTTTTTAATCTTATATACCAGTAGCATTGATCTTCTTTTGAGCTAGTTTACTTTAAATCTTTGTCTCTCTTGTCTGTGTATGGATATTGAATCGTGTTCTTATTGCCAGGTTCCTTCTGTTGAAGTTAATGCCCTTATGAGAAGTTTCAAGATGAAACCATTACCCTATCCGGTATGTTTGTCTTTGATTTTATTTCCCATGACTGCTGCCTTCATTCTATAGCTGTAATTGATATTTTAGAAAGAACAAAATAATAAATTGTTATTATCTCTATTATGAATCTATGATTCATGATTTTGAGAGTTAATGATCTTAGCACGAAATGAGATATAGAAGAGTGAACTGATCAGGGACACGATGAAGAATGCATGTCTAGGAATAAAAGGGCTGTGAAAACCCCCAAATGTCCAATCTGTAGAAAGGAATAATCAATAATCTAAATTCAA
The DNA here is from genome assembly GCF_046119375.1 of Phyllobates terribilis. Lineage (NCBI taxonomy): Eukaryota > Metazoa > Chordata > Amphibia > Anura > Dendrobatidae > Phyllobates > Phyllobates terribilis. Next base: position 63,634 of record NW_027365766.1, on the reverse strand, counting down.
CCTCCTTACAGAAATTAACCTACAAACTAAATGTCAGTGCATTTCTGTACTTGCTTGGTTCTGTGGTTAGGCTCAACAATTTCTTTTCCTATTTAAGTTGTAAGTAGTCTCATTTGTGAACAGACTAGTTATTTGATTTGAATATATCGCAAAAGCTGGAGATTCTCCACCAATTTCCCGCGTATAGATTTTGATATATATCACGTATCAAAATGTCTTACGGACCTGCTAAAAAAATGTCTTATGGACACAATTTGAATATCTGTATTAGTATATTTGCATTCTCTTTTGGCAGCATTTGATTGGATGAGTTAAACTTTTCCTAATTGCAGTTAGCTGGGTCTATTACTGCTGTATTCAATTGCCAAGGCCCACTGGATGCTCCTATATTTGTAGGCAGTGGGATGGTTACTAGGAAGATTGGGCAGACAATTTCGGATCTTCCTGCATCCTCTGCATCTGAAGCTGTAATCAAGAGTAAAGATGCTGGCGCAGTTGCAGCATTTGATCGAATTCCAATTTCCTACCTGTCAGCCAACTTCACTTTTAATACAGACAATTGTGTAAGTTGAGGTTTGATGTCAATCTTGTCATTTGCTTGTGCTTGTATATTTTTTATTAGTGCAGTTTTATCTTTTCAACTGATTAAACATTTTTACGTTTTCAGTCAGTAACTTCACACGGATATACTATATTGGTAGAATCTCTTTACACCAGTAACATTGTCAGCTTAGTTATCTATGTCTCTCTAATGCTGCTACTTATTTTATTGTCTTCTGCAAACTGCAGATACACTTATTTTTGTCACTTCAGATGTATCATTTCCTTTTATATTTTTCATATATTGATTTTAGGACATTGTAACAATGAAAATGGAAGTTATAGCTTCTCTAGCTATTGTGTTTTTTGATGACAAATGTAGGCGTTTATGTACTTATTGCAGGTTGCTGACTTGTACGGAATCAGAGCCAGCCTTGTTGATGGGGGAGAAATTCGTGGAGCTGGAAATGCTTGGATTTGTCCAGAGGTATTTTTTTTGCTAAATCAAAGTTTATCCATTTTTTATTACTCTTATATTAGTTTTATTTGTATCATCTTGTGTTCTTATCCTATTTCTCCTCTTTGTCTTCTTATAATGAGAGCACAATATGGTATATGTAGCAAATTGATGATTTTATTTTTGTAGTTTTTATGTTTATATTGACATCCTTGCTTGTATATAACTCTCTAGTATCCTAAAGTGATATGTTTTTTAGAACTCTGGTCCTCAGTTTTCCAAGATTTGTTTTATAGTAACACCTCCAATCTAAAAAATGTTTGTCATTCTAATCTTTATTTTTTGTTACGTATATTTGTCATTTTAGCTGTTATAGGACTTAGTACTCCAAAATTTTCAGTAGCAAGTAGTAAATGAGATCTGGGGTGTTATTTACGACTTACGATAGACGACCGAAAAGGCTGTAGTATTAACAAGAGGTTTGTGCCTATTATATGGTCATAAAAAATTGAAAATACTCAAGATTTAGTATACCAAGCACTAAGCAGATTTCTTCACTTTTACTTAGTTAATTCTACTCAAAAAACATGGTGTTATTGACAAGATCTAGACAAATTATTTCTACTCTTGTACAATGGTATAGAAATCTGCAACTTATTGGCATGTTTTTAAGTTAATAACAGACTGTATTTATTGTCCTTGAATATTTCTTGCATGTTTGCAAAATTCTAATGATTAGGCGGAATTGGACGAGACAGCATTGGATGTGAACTTCTCGGGCAATCTGTCCTTCAACAGAATTGCTCATCGTTATTTGCCGAAAAATCTTCATATGCCCCTTAACGTGGGAGAATTAAAAGGAGAGACAAAAGTTTCTGGGAGCCTTCTAAGACCGTAAGCTTTCTCATTCACTAATACAACCCTGAAATATCTATTCTAATAGTTTTAATTACTAATCTCCTATATTTGATTAGTTTGTTTAAATTTCTAGCCATTAGTCAGTCAAAGCTAGTTGTTAAAAGAGTCGATAGTTAGTTATATATGTTTGCAGCAGTATTTAAATCTTCCTAGAGCCAATCTGTAAGGTTATGATTGAACTGAATAAAGAAAAATGGAGATTAGTGGTTCCTTAAGGTTAGATTCTGACCTTAAGTGGGTTCTATAATTCACTCCTGTTACACATTAAAGGAGCATTTCTTTTAAGAATCTCTGTTGTACACTGTAGGAGGTTTGATGTGAAATGGAATGCACCAAAAGCTGAGGGGTCATTGGCTGATGCTCGGGGAGACGTCATAATCTCCCATGATTTTATATCTATTAACTCTTCATCAATTGCATTTGATTTGTATGGCAAGATTATGACATCATATCCAGAAATAAATTTGTCCAGCACGGAGGAGGAATATGTGGTGACAAGGGCTCAACCTGTAACAATTGAGGGACTTGAGCTGGATCTTCGGATGCGTGGTTTTGAGTTTTTCAATGTGATCTCCTCTTACGCTTTTGATTCTCCGAGACCTGTGCAACTAAAAGCAACAGGAAGAGTTAAATTCCAGGGGCAAGTTACAGAGCCTTCTAACAGCACTGATGAAGAAAGGCGTTGCCTTAATGGCAATGTTTCAATCTCAGGACTCAAACTCAATCAGTTGATGATAGCACCACAGTTGGCTGGACAATTGAGCATTTCTCAAGAATCCCTGAAGGTAGAGTCATTCCTAATGAACTTTCTTTTGTACTAGCATGTAAAATCTGTGCCTTGCTCGGTTTTGTCTATATATAGATTATACTAGCAAGGAATCTTATGAAGTTATAAAACAATTACAATAACAAATATGAATAAAATATAAAATAATGATAAAATCTGGATATAACTAATACACTTTCCTTTTATGGTGTCAGTATTATTTACATAGAAAACTATGTACCAAAACATATAATTAAATGTTTTTATTTATATATTTTGATAATACAATCATTTAATTCAGAAGACATTATATAGTTCTATCAAAAAATGGTAAATAAAACCAAAGATCATTTGTTCGTATGATTTTGTATGTCTTAAGTTTTGTCTCTAAATAAATTAAAGATTATGAAATGATATTCATATATATATATTCACACATTCTATATGGTATTTTTTGTAAGAAATAAGGAAATAGCTAAAATAATATTAAAATAGGTCATCATATATGGAAATCATGTATATGGTACATTGAATAGAGAAAATGCAATTAAGATAAACATATAAGGGTTATTAAGTAAATTGGAAATAAAAATGATGATGTGCCTATCTAGATAAATGACACGTAGGAAAGAGAAAACCGTATTCAGTAATAGTTATAGATATATGTAATGAAAAATTAATATGATCCTAAATACAAAAGTAGATGGCAAATTATAGTCCGCAATCTGGGTGTGTGCGGCCGTGGCAGAGCAATTTTTGTTTATATAATCTATCTTTGTCCTTAAAATTGCTTTTTGAGCTTCAAAGTTTGACAACTTGTCCTTATGTTGTAGTTGGATGCTGTTGGTAGACCTGATGAAAGTCTAGCAGTTGAGATCATGGGGCTATTGGATCCTACTGCTGATGACAATTCCCAACATGGAAAGTCATTGTCTTTCACCCTTCAGAAGGGACAACTCAGAGCTAACATGCACTATGAACCATCACAATCTGCCAACCTAGAGGTATAATCTTAGTGTGATCTCTATGAAGTAAACTTGAAAGTAGTATGAATCCAGCTTTTTCTCATTTCATATGTTATGTGTAAGAGAAATTTTATCTGAAAAGAAAAGAAGCTATGTAGAGGTTAACTTATATTCTGTTGTTTGGTGGTTGTAGATTCGCCATTTGCCACTAGATGAGTTGGAACTCGGTTCTCTCAGGGGAACAGTTCAGAGGGTAAGAAGTTTTCTTATATAATGATTCCACTGTTGCTTACTCGCTTTTTGTCTAAATTCATTCCCATGATAAATTGAACTTATGTATAGAATATAGATTTGGATGGATTTGTGAATTGGAATTTGGATCGAAATAGTTGGACTATGTGTTGAAGAATTTGATTTTTTACAGGACATTTAAGCTAAGATTATACTAAATCACGGCTTGAGAAGAAACAAACAATGTAAGTGATAGATTTGCCAGGATGGAAGTACAAGGAAAATAGTTTAGGAAAGGGGGCATTGTAGTATACTATTGCTTTGATATTAATTCTTCCCATGTCAACTATAATTGTGCTTTTATTAGACTGATATTTTTCGTTTTGACAGTACTCAAAATAGTGTCAATTACATATCTTTGTTTGGATAAGAAATCAAATTGCTTCCTGAGAAAACCACCACAAAAGTTATTACAAATGCTTCATCATATAGTACTAACTTTCTGCGATTTCTGTGTCTGAATATTTGGTTTGTGCTTAAAGCATATGATTACGTGTTGCAGGCTGAAATTCAACTCAATCTTCTAAAAAGGAGGGGGTTTGGTGTATTGTCAGTTCTGCGGCCAAAGTTCAGTGGAGTGCTGGGTGAAGCTCTAGATGTTGCTGTTAGATGGAGCGGGGATGTGGTGAGTGCCCATTTCGTTTCTCTTTTGTTGTACTCAGAGTAACTATTATTATTAACTCAGTATCCTTATTAATTATGTGAAGTTCTAGAAGTTTTTAGTCTAAGTTGCTGAGGTTATTAATTCTGCTTTGATCTGCTTTTTTCACATTTTGTAAATCGCCTCTGAATGTCTAGCCGTGTGCTGCTGTCTCTTCTCTCGCATTCCAGCAATTGTGGATTGTGATAAAAGTTAGTACGATACATGATATATGCTGTATCAATCTAAACATTGAACGTCACATAGTGTTTTGGTAAAAGAAGCTAATCTGGTTTTGATATGCTGTAGCGAAATTAAACTAAGCTACTTGTACATGATAACCATTATATTTCCCAGAAGCTTAGAAGCGAGAGTGCGTATGATGACACTACTTGTACATGATAACCATTATATTTCCCAGAAGCTTAGAAGCGAGAGTGCATATGATGAGACTCGTTTCTTTAAGTCTCAAGGGATAGAATTGATCTTTTGATTTGAGATCTAACATCCGATTATCTTTTGATTAGAGATTAAACTACCAAGGAAGAACCTTTATTGGTTATAACTGCTTGCTGAAAATACAGGGAATACATGTCTACATATGCTATTTCTCTTAGCAAGATAGATTCTACTAACTATAAAATATTAAATAAACTGAAGATATACATCTACTAATATCTAAATATTAAATAAGATAGACTCTACTTAGATAGGATCAGTATCATATCAGCATAGTTATTGAACAACTCTTCTCAAGTACATACCTTTTATGCTAAGGTCCATTCATACTCTTTAATTGTGCTGAAGTTGTTTTTTCAACTTTTATTCCTTCTTTAGTCCTTCTGACTGATGTAGATATGATCCATTTCTGTGTAGATAACTGTTGAGAAAACAGTGTTGGAGCAAAGCTACAGCAGATACGAACTTCAAGGTGAATATGTGTTACCTGGAAGCAGAGATAGAAAATCAAATCCCAAGGAAATTACTAAGTTATTCAGCAGAGCAATGGCTGGGCATCTAGGAAGTGTGATATCTTCAATGGGGAGATGGAGAATGAGACTTGAAGTTCCACGAGCTGAGGCAGCTGAGATGCTTCCTCTTGCACGCCTTCTTTCTAGAAGCACTGATCCTGCTGTTCACTCTAGATCAAAGGTTGTAACTATATCTTCATACTAGTTTGTAGACAATCAAGTTGATTTATATTCCTTCTTAGTTTTCTGCTTCAACGGAGGTACTTTGACCTGTTCTTTGAATCTTTATACCATAATAAAAAAAATCTGCTTCAATATTTCTCTGCAGGATTTGTTTTTGGAATGTTTGCAATCGGTTGGAATACAAGCTGAAAGTCCTCAGCAACTTCGTGAGGTATTTTAATGGTGTTGGCTCATAAATTTATTTATCTATTTATTTAAATAGGTGGGTGCTATATATTGATATAAAAAATGCTAAAGAAATATAAAATTATATTTTGATTTGCACAAGCTCATCGATAAAAAAAATTCACCTTTTTTTCTAATTTTGTATCTGAATTTTTAAAGTTTTAAATATTAGATGAAAATAGCATAATAACGAGAAATATGATTCACATTATGTAATTTTTTGTCTATGAAAGAAAATCTACTAGTTATATATAGGGTTTGTCGTTTAAATTAGGGTTAATTGTACGGGATCACTGGTGGATTTTGTATTGTAAACAATTTTTGTAAGCCAAAATTCTATATTTTACTAATCAAATGTAGTTCTAGGTTAGGTCAATACTATCATGTAAGCGGGAAAATTTCATGTATCTATTCTACATGCAAACTTTTCGGAAATTTTTAGCTCCTGCAGGAAAAAACTGAATCTGCCCCTGACTATAGCTGTAACGGTAAAACTTATTTATACTGATTCAAGTCTTTGTAAGTATGAAATAAGATGTGAAAGAGATTAAATTTGTCAGGTATTACAAGGGCATTACACTCCAATGGATGAAGTTACTTCAGAGGATCTGAGCCTTCCAGGTTTGGCTGAACTTGAAGGCCGATGGCATGGCTCTCTTGATGCAAGTGGTGGCGGCAATGGTGATACTGTGGTACATTCCCTTAATCCTTTTTTCCCCAGGCTTTGACTGGGACTTTGAGTAAAAAAGATTCTCCTCTGGTATTAACGAAATTAAAGTTTGTTTGAAGATATATTTGAGTTTATAGTCTTTTCATAGATTCCTGCTTATATTCCTTCAACTTATGGTGATACGTCTCCATAAGCTTTCTAGTCACCTTATGATATGGTTCGACATCTGTAATGATTAATTAGTTATAGTATTATTATTAGTTTAGTTTATTTAGTTAGATAGTGGATTAGTTAATGAATCATACAAGTTATGTCCCAGTTAGTGCTGTTAGTAGGCAGACTAATCGCTGATTCCCAGTTAGTTAATGTTACTGGTCAGTTAGTTTCCATGCACTGCTTGTTATTTCCCTTTATATGATGTAGTTAGAGTCACATTGTGTCAGATTTGTTTGTTGAAATATCAAAAATGGAAATTCCCCTCAAATTCCTAATCGTTAGATTCTGACAATTAGTGATTCCTTACGGTTAGATCCTGATTCTAAGTGATCTCTATCAGATATCACCAATGGCATTGATAGGTAGGATTACTGGAGGCTATAGCCGCCAGAGGTTTTTTTTTTAAACAATTATATAGTGTTTTTCTAAATCATACAAAAAATTATATGGTTAAAGCCCCCAATGGATTTTTAGAAGAAAAAAAACCATATTCCAAACTGAAGATATTATCAAACGATTTAAAAAATTTAAGATTGTTCAGTCACGTATATTGAGAAAAATCTGGCGAGTATTGAAACTGAAGACATTATCAAATGATTTCAGGAAATGGCGCCTCGAAGAATGTTACTGTAACAAATAGTTTAAGATTTCGATACATTAATATATTTTTGTGCTAGTTTGGGATAATATCATGCATATTTTGTTTTAAAAAATGTCTCCAAAAAAATTCGATTTCCGTTATAACAGAAAATTTTGCTCCTTGTGACTGTTTTTCCTGGCTATGCCCCTGACTATCACCCTATAACTCTCCTTTTATATTGTATATTATGATAATTAAACCTGTTTATCTTCCAGGCAGAGTTTGACTTTCACGGGGAGGACTGGGAATGGGGAGCGTACAAAACACAACGGGTTCAAGCAGTTGGTGCATATAGCAATGATGATGGTTTACGCCTCGAAAGGATTTTTATCCAAAAGGATAACGCCACCATTCACGCCGATGGTACTTTATTCGGCCCAAAAACAAATCTCCATTTCGCCGTTCTAAATTTCCCTGTTAGTCTTGTACCGATGCTCGTACAAGTCATCGAAACTTCAACAACGGACGCTATTCACTCATTAAGACAATTACTAGCACCATTTAAAGGTGTTCTTCACATGGAAGGAGATTTGCGTGGGAATCTATTAAAACCAGAGTGTGATGTTCAGATAAGACTTCTTGATGGTGCTATTGGGGGAATTGATCTTGGACGTGCAGAGGTTGTTGCTTCTTTAACCCCGAACAGTCGTTTTCTTTTTAATGCCAAATTTGAGCCTTTTCTTCAGAACGGTCAAGTTCATGTTCAAGGTAGTGTTCCGGTGACTTTTGTGCATAATGATGAACAAGAAGAGGACACGGAAATTGAGAAAGGAAAGGCGAGTTGGAATCCGGCGTGGGGTAAAGAATCTATTGAAGTTGATTCGGAGAAAAAGATTTCAAGAGATAAAAATGAAGAAAAGTGGGATGTTCAGCTTACAGAAAGTCTTAAAGGACTTAACTGGAATTTATTAGATGCAGGAGAAGTTAGGATTGATGCGGATATCAAAGATGGTGGCATGATGTTATTAACAGCTTTAACCCCTCATGCTGATTGGATTAGTGGTAATGCTGAAGTTATGCTCCAGGTTTGTGAGTTTGTCTTCGTTTTCTATCCTTATCTTTTTCATAATTATGTCATTAAGTTATGGAAAGTCTAATTGATCGATATCAGTTTCTACACATCAACTGCCTTATGATCTAAAAAACTTATGATGAAACTCGAGGGCCGTCTTTCTTCTAAAAAATATTGTCCCTGAAGGAAAAGTTAATGAAAAATAATCCAATTAGATGATTCGTAGAGGGTACCCACTTAAGGTCAGAATCTAACCTTAAGGAACCACTTAGGGCAAGGAAACAACTATTGCAAATTTCCATAATCTAACAATTAGGAAATTGAGGACAATCCTATTCTTCTGCATTCAATTTAATCATAACCTGGTTACAGACTGACCCTCAAGTGCTTTAATACTGAATTGAAATACCGATAACTGACTAGTGGTGACCTGCTGACTCACCAAGCCTAAATTCAGGACACACATATTGACTTCTAACATAAATTACTGAATTAAGATTGAAATAACTACTAATTAGACATATTTTGTTATCTTATATTATTAGGTGAGAGGAACTGTACAACAGCCTGAGCTTGATGGATCTGCAACCTTTCACCGGGCATCTGTATCTTCACCTGTTCTTCGTAAACCGATGACCAACTTTGGGGGAAGAGTTGCTGTACAATCCAACAGGCTTTGCATAAACTCCCTGGAAGGTAGAGTCAGCAGAAGAGGGAAGCTTCTTGTCAATGGAAATCTTCCACTTACAGCACGTGAAGCATTCCCTGGCGATAAGATTGACTTAAAGTGTGAAGTGTTGGAAGTCAAAGCTAAAAATCTATTAAGGTAGGTTTCGTGGAAAACAAAATCCATATATTTGAGGGGTTATGATAGGATTCCCGCATTTAGAATTTATCTTATTAGTAGTTAATCTAAAATTCAGTAATTCTCATTAATAAGTATCATTTAAGGTGTTTTGGCCATATTTCTCCTATTTTACTGTTAATTATCAATTGATTCATTATTACCAAAAGTAATTAAGTTTTGTAGCAATTATGTAGGGGCAGTTTAACCTTGACTCATCATACCTTAATTTTGTCAAAATCTTTTAAATGACACTTAATATTTGATGGGTGGAGTGAGTAGTTAGGAGTTGTTTCAGTTGGTTTACTATAGTGCTAGAGGCCCTTACTAGTACTGAAGTAGTTAGTGGCTTAGTGCTAAATAAGCACCAGTAGAGTGGGTATGTAAATGAGCTTATTATCATTATCAGCTGATAAGAGTTTGTGGGTGTTCCTGCAACTTTCCTGGTGGTTTCATTAGGCTAAGCCTAAGTGGTCTCTATTAGATAATTCCGTCATATATCTTATGTGATTTATTATATGAGTTTGAGAGTTGTTATCAGCTTCCTATATATATGCCTTTCTTAATTGGTGCTTGTTATTCGTGTAGTGGCCAGGTGGACACCCACATGCAAATAAGGGGATCTATCATGCAACCATGCATATCAGGGAATATTAAATTGAGCCACGGGGAAGCGTATCTTCCTCATGATAAAGGCGGTGGAGCTGCTCCATTCAATAAGTTAGCATCAAACCAGTCAACTTTACCTGATGGTGGTTACAATCGAGCAGTTGCTGCAAGATATGTATCAAGGTTTTTTAGCTCAGAACCGGCTGCTTCAAGAACTCTTTTCTCACCGTCATCAGGTAAAAAGTCGGAACTGATTTCGCATGTACAATTAAATCTAGGTTTGGTTATCCATTTTGTTTACAATTCAACACTCATATAAGCGTGTTAAATTTCAAAAAAGGACAGATAGTTGTCTTTGTAGATGTTTCCACACAAATTAAGGAGAAATATTTTTCCCCAAATGCCCTATTAAAGTGTTTTGCAAATTGAAAAGGTTATGTCTAGAGAATTACTTAAAGGTAAATATGGTAAATCAAAGCAAAAGTTTGTGAAAGGATAAGTTTATCCTAACGAGTAACGAGGGGATTAAAAGTATACGTTTGAATAAAATTAAACATGTGTAAGAGAATTTTGACTTTTTATCTCTTTTCATGATATTTGTAGAAATGGTAAGAAAGATTGGGATAACTGGTGGTTGAATAATTTTTGGTGGTTCTGCACAAAGTGGCATAAGTTTACACATAATTCTGTGTGGTTTACCCTTAGAAAGGTTTGATAAAATCTTTGTGTAGTGTTTGAGCTCTAATATTTGAATCTGCTATGAGCAGGGAAAAAGGATCAGGTTGAGAAGGAAATGGCACAAACAAACAACAAACCAAGCATAGATGTACGGCTTGATGACCTAAAGCTTGTTCTTGGGCCTGAATTGAGGGTAGTTTATCCTCTTATTCTCAACTTTGCTGTGAGTGGGGAGGTAGAGCTTAACGGTTCTGCTCATCCTAAGTTGATCAAACCTAAAGGAGTCCTTACATTTGAGAATGGTGATGTGAATCTCGTTGCAACTCAGGTCAGATTTCGCTATTTAGCTTGTTTCATTTACCTATACACCCTTCTAATTTATTCCAAACTACTCTTTCCTAAATATTGTAATAAAAGTATCATATATCCTAATCCTACGCTTTACCTACCTTAACTATATTCATCAGATTTCATAATTATACTATATTTCATACGACATTTACTTTATATCTTTATCTTTGTATATTCCAATATTGTGCAAGGCACGGCCGCACAGGCAACGGCTAATGCACGTTGCCCACTGGGTCCCACGTTTTTTTGGCATTTTTATATTATTATATAAATTTTAGAATTAATTTGGCTAAATTTCATATTAAATGTTTCTATATGTTAAATTTGATCCAATAATTTAATAAATTAGAGATGATTTGATGAATTTGTTCTTTTATGCTATATCGGCTTTAGTTATAACAATTTATACTGATCTACGGTCTACTGGGTGATATTATTAATATTTGCACTAAAATTATGTCTTAAAAGAAAGCCGAGAATAAAATTTGGCCGCCGATATCTTAGCCCCCAGTGACTACAACTCCTGAATCCGCCACTGCGGACAGGTACATGTACTAGTTATTTTGAAAACATAAACTGAGATAATCATCGTGAATTTCAGATACGGCTGAAAAGAGACCATCTCAACATAGCAAAGTTTGAGACGGATAATGGAATTGATCCAACTCTAGATTTAGCTTTGGTTGGGTCAGAATGGCAGTTCAGAATCCAAGGCCGGGCAAGTAATTGGCAGGAAAAGTTGGTTGTTACCTCAACACGCTCAGTTGAACCGGATGTTCTTTCACCAGAGGTAAGATTTTAGGCTGTAAATCTACTTTTTATCCAGCTTTTGCTCAATACATATTTCATTTGGTTACATTTATTTGCTCGAATTCTAACTTCAAAATGTTTTTATTTGCAAAATGGTTAACTTCCTCATAGACCTGATCACTATCTAACCTTTTCCATATAACCTTCCAAATAAGAGAGTTTTCTCCGCACTAATCAAAATCCTTGTATTTCAAGTCCGCAAAGCTTTTTTACATTCATTGTATACGGGATTTGCTATCATAATCATACCCACCACTCAAATGTAAAAAAAAACAATGTAAAAGTATAAACATCATAATATGCTTTCAAGATGTTTCTGAAGCTGGAAGTATCTTTCAGGCGGCAAGAGTTTTCGAGAGCCAGCTGGCAGAGTCAATCTTAGAAGGAGACGGACAGCTGGCGCTAAAAAAGCTTGCAACTGCAACGGTGGAGACTCTAATGCCAAGAATAGAGGGAAAGGGAGAAATCGGGCAAGCTAGATGGAGACTAGTTTATGCTCCTCAAATCCCGAGCCTGCTCTCCGTTGACCCAACGGTTGACCCTCTCAAATCCCTTGCTAGTAACATTTCGTTTGGCACCGAAGTTGAGGTTCAGCTCGGGAAACGTCTTCAGGTTTGTCCATTTACACTTTTTAACCTTCTTCTCTTTAACTTCTTAAAAAAAACTCAAGAGAGTGATTGGTAATAGTAAAAAATTAGCTTTTGATGTAGCGTTTAACATTTCATGAGAAGTAATTATGTTTGGTAAGTAGCGGTTGCAGTAGCTTTTTTAAATTTTGCAATGATTCAAATAACGCTAGCTAGCTTATTGTTTTCTAGTGGCCCTTTATAGCATGTTTTGCAATGTGAATATGAGGTATATGTGGCGCTTGAATTATTTTCTTTCATAGTAATGTTTCATAAGCTACTTTTTACTATGGGCGAAGAAACGGAGAAACTTATAATAAAAGGTATTCAAATTTCTGCCAAAGCTAAATGTTTTATTTTTCTTTGCTTAGGCATCAATGGTGAGGCAGATGAAGGACTCAGAGATGGCAATGCAGTGGACATTGATATATCAACTAACAAGCCGTCTTCGGGTGCTTTTACAATCGTCTCCTTCAAAACGCCTTATTTTCGAGTATTCAACCACATCACAAGACTAAAACTAGAAGAAGAAAAAATGGTGAATGTGGTTAATCAATTCTGCATATAGCTTTCTCTCTCTCTTTCACATTCTTTTGCTAAGGTAGGAAAAAAATTAATAGTGGTAAGTATATTCGTTTGCCTATCCAAGATGGGTGATTCTATTTTGGGGTCATGTATGTCAGATGTTTAGGTTCTGTGAACAAAAATGTAAATTCTGTTCTCTTGAAATTCAATATACTTAATTTAGCGTCCTTGTATGTTACATGCTGCACAGTTTTTCCTTCTGTGGTGATCACTTTTTAGGAAGATGATATTAATTAAACAATTTTGAGGTGATTGATTAATAGGAAACGCCTTATACATGTCAATATTTTAGCTTATGTGATGAGTTTAATTTATGTTTTACTTAGGTATAATTCTATTTTATTTCATACAATGTTAAATAGGTCTAATATTAATACTATAAATATATTCACGTAGGTCTAATTCTAAATTATTTTATATAGTTTTAAATGGGTCTAATTATAATATTGTAATCATGAGGGTTGATCGGGTGCGGACTGTTATAGTGTACCAGTATATTACTGGATAGTGCACCAGTGCACTACTACAAAGTGCACCAGTGTACTACCGTAGAGTGCACCTGATAGTGCACTACCGAGGAGTGCACCAGAGCACAATTGGGGGTGTACCTTAGTAAACTGAGGAGTGCACCTCAGTACACCTAGTAGTGCACCAGTGCATTACTGGGGAGTACACCTTAGTACACCAAGAAGTGCACCAGTAGTGCACTGAAAGAGTGCACCAGCAGTACACTTGATAATGTACTTGAAGTGCACGAATAATATGCTGAAAAGTGCACAGTCCGCACAGTCTGCACCGAAAAACAGTTCGCACCCGAAACGTCTTCTGTAATCATTTATTTATTGCATACACGAACATCTATTTATATTATATAATATACTCTCATATTAGATGATTAAGTGATGAGGTGAGTTCCGGTGAAAACAACCTTATGGTGTGAAGTGCGAAGCATGTTGAGTCATTAGATTAGAAAATGGAGGGCTGAGATTAAAAGATGGGTTTTTTAATAAATCCATGCAGTGGCATTTTTGTAATTAATGGTGAACTGTTATTTTTATTTTTTTTATGTTTTCTGGGTGATTTTTGTATCCCTTTAAATGTGAACATTAGCGTGTTATATGTGAACATTAGTGTGTTATATGTGTACCCGAGAAAGTTCGCACTTCACATCATAAGGATTGTTTTCACCGGATCCTTATTCTTAAGTGATATATATATCTTGTATGAGATAGCTGTGAATAATTAGATGTTTCAAATATTTGAGGCTCAAATATTCCGATTATTGAATTATCCATTGGGTCTATTATTTTTATTGAGTTTAGGTGGATGACACAAATAAGAATCTACTAATTTTGATTTAGATTATTAGTTTTTTTAGATTAAGTATTGCTGAATTTGCGAAATTTATTTCAGCCCAAAACATTGGCATTCCTAGTCGCAAATCAAATCCAAAATTTTTAAAGTACTCTATTGATCCCCGAAATGTCATAATATATCTTTTCCACCCAGGTTATCCTTAAAAAATAGAATTCTTTCCAATCCATGGTAATACTCTCTCCGCCTTTTTTATTCTTCTAGTTTCTTTTTTCACATTTGTCGATATATGCTTTCTGTTTTATATATTTCTAAATATTTTAATCTAAAAGTCTTAAAGTTTTGTTATTTTAAAGCATTATTTACACGAATCAAACAAGACCACTCACGGCTATATTTTTACTTATATATTGGGAGATATTAACAATACTCCCTTAATCGATAAATAGTATCGAAAAAAAGTAAGAAGAAGAAAAAGAGACGGAGGGAGCAGTACTTTTTTTCGCATAGTGAACCGTTATGGTTTACCATACCATGAACCATCACGATTCACCATACATTAAACTGTGAAAGTTCATGGACAATGAATTGTGAAGGTTCATGGCTGGTGAACCATCATGGTTCACCATAAGACGTTGTTAGTTCTTAATTAAGGTGAATTAGGTTTATTCAATTTGATTAGTTTTTTTTTCTTAATTAGTCTTTTTATATGCTTATTTGAGTATATTATAATAAGATATTATGTAAATTAATTGTTTTATGTGAGATTAGGGTTCATTACGGTGAATTATGGTAGAATATGGTTAGTTGAGTTCATGGACAATGGACTATGATGGTTCATGGCTGGTGACCATAAGACGTTGTTAGTTCTTTATTGAGGTGGATTAGGTTTATTCAGTTTGATTAGTGTGATTTTTTGCTTAATTAGTCTTTTTATATGCTTATTTGAGTGTATTATCATAAGATATTATATAAATTAATTGTTTTATGTGAGACTGGGGCTCATTACGGTGAATTATGGTAGAATATGGTTAATTGAGTTCATTATCGGAATGTTTTGCTTGACTAGTTTTTATACACCTATTTGAGTATGTTATTGATATATGAAGTTATGAGTATGTTACTGTAAACTCTTATTATCTTCAGTTGATAAATAACGGTTATATCATCAACTATAACAATATCAGAACACTTATATCATATTATAAACTTTTCATCATGGTTGATCAGGCTTGAGAGGTATTTGATTATGGTTAATTATGGTGGAATAGGGTTATTTGAATTGCAAAGTTTTGATTGATTAATCTTTATATGACTGTTTGAGTATGTCGTTGTTACGAAGTTATTAACATGTTGTTATAAACCCTTCTTTTCATCAATTGATAAACAACAGTTATATCACCAACTATGACAACATTGGAACGCTTATATCATGCTATAAACTTTTCATAACGTTCATTACTTTACAACATGACGAAGCTCAATAATGTTTATACAACGTCCATCTCATTATTTGTTGTGCAAAGTCGAATCTATGTTTAAAGTTCACATAATTGATATATATATTTTTATGTTTACTCGTTCATTGACCTGAAGTTACAAAAGAATGTTAGTATTTAGACGTTTTTGCACCGAATCACCTTTATATGGTCGAATTGGCAAGGAACCACCCTCTATATCGATAATTATTCCAAACCACCCAAATTTCACACTTTTTTTACCATGAGCCACCCACGGACAGAATCTTTTAAAAAATCTGTTAAATTCGTAAAATGACTAAAATACCCTTAATTAATTCAAAAAATTATAAAAATATCTACCCTTCTCTACCCCTCCTTCTTTTCACCCAAATTCCAACTTTTCAAAGACCAAACCTGTCATTGTCAATCCTAATATACGATATTTCTACCCTAATCAAGCCTAACCTCACATAGCAAGATAAATTTATTTAATCTTTTATTAAAATACACTCAAATAGGCATAAAAAAGTTAATCAAGCAAAACATTACAATAATCAAGTCAGGTAACCATATTACACCATAATTAACCATAATCAACTACCTTTCAAGCCTAATGAACCTTAATCTCACATAAAACGACTAATTTATGCAATCTCTTATTGTAATACACTCAAATATGCGTATCAAACAAAAAATTTCACGAATCAAGTCAAATAAATCATAATCCTCCCTAATTAAACGTCCATCACGTTTCACGGTGCCACAAACCATCACAATTCATGGTACTAGGAACCATCACGGTTCATGATACACGAACAATCACGGTTCGTTGTAGTGCACAAATTTTTGCCTTCAATCAGGTAAAAATCTTGAACTGTAACAGTTTAATAGGAGAGTAAACCGTAACTATCTAACCTTGGGAAAAAAACTACATGGGACATATAGCAACTCCCAAAGAAGTTCATATCTGTGTTGCTCTTAACAAGTGTATGAGAGTAGACAATGGAAAGAAATTGTATGCATGAGAAAACGGTTTTGCTTTCTTATATGAGAATAATGTTACGGTAATTTTGTTAAATAAGCCTTACAAAAGCTTGAAACCGAACTAAAAAGAAAGTTCTTGACCTCGTACCATTAAGTATCTATAATTTTATCGGATTTTTTGCCCGGTATTCCTGAGGTATAGCGAAATTCGCCGGATATACCAAATTTTAGCATAATTTCCTGGGTATTTCCAAGGTTCGATTTTTGTTTGCCCTATACCCCTCCATCAAAAATCTTCAGAATTGGAATGTTAAACTTATGCATAAACCCTCACTTTATATTCTGTTGTTGATAATTTGGCTTTACTAATGTGCGGCCTCCTCAATGTTGATTTTGAGAGAAGCCATAACACGTACGACGACTCAGATGTTGTGGGAGGGGGGATAGTGATCGCTGGAGTTTATAGTGAAGAGTCCGCCAGATCGTTAGAACCCGATGCTTTCTCTGGGCCCCAACCCAAACCCTAGATCGAGCTACAACTCGATTCTTGATAGCAGCCTCATGTCATGTGTTGTGTGCCTTACTTGTATAGTGTACATAAAATTGCTTATACACATATATTTCCAACTATTCATACATTTCTTAGTTATCTAGCTTGAGGACAAAAAAACAAATTATCAACAACAGAACGTAAAGTGAGGGTTTATGCATAAGCTAACCATTCCAATGTTGAAGATTTTGGATGGGGGTATACGGCAAACAAAAATCGAACCTCGGAGATACCCGGAGAATTATGCTAAACTTTGGTATACCGGTGAATTTCGACATATCTCAGGGGTACCGGGCAAAAAATCCGTACTTTTACTTTATTGAAATTTTATACAACTCACTAATTTATGAATGTTTACAATCTTATTAAAATTTACAACAATCTTTCTAATTTGGATGTGTCGGATCAATACAAGTTTTTCAATAAAGATGACGGACGTGAAGACACACTTCAAACAAGGTCATTTAATGATTTTTCAGAGATAATGTACTATATTTGAGATTAAATTTAATGCAAAAGAATTGATAAAACAAAGTGCACATAAAATATGGTTGATTTTTTTTGTTGAAAGAGGATCGGAGCATAGTTACACGTTAATTAAAAATAAATAAATGGGCTACAACAAAATCAAACGGGGTGTAGTCCGTTTGGTTGATGAAAACAAATGGGCTATAACAAAAAATACGGTTGATGAGAGACTTGTATAGTATTTTTTTAAGAAGCAAAAACAAAGGCTAATTTTTTTAACATCTCAAAGGCTGAATTAATCACGATAGTAAGCTGAATTGAATATTAGGGCAGACGATCTTTGCAAAGTTTTTAGAGAAAATTGACATAAACCACCCGTTATATACCACTATTTGACTTAAACCACTTGTTATCAAATTATTTATTGTTGAACCACCCATTTGTGTCCTTTCGTTAACAAATGACCACCCCCGATCCTATTCTGTTAGTGATTCCGTCCAAATCTATGAAACTACTATTTTACCCTTGATTTTTTCCGTAAATGGGTCTTTTTAAATTGATATTTTACCCTTGATTTTTCTCATGATATTTTGATGAGATACTGTTCATCTCCTTCTTCTTTAGCTTCTTCTCCTTCTCCTCGAGCTCACTCTGCTCGTGATTGGCTATGGCGATCCGAGGACGAAACGGCTTCGCCACCTCCTCTTTAGCGAAGATCAACTGAGAGAGAGTCATCTTCCCCACTCCAGTTTCGGCACCCTGTCACATCCTCTTTAGCGAAGTCATCTTCCCCACTGAGCGAGAGTCGTCTTCCCCACTCCAATTTTGCTTTTGAACCCGTTTCGGCACCCCCCTCCTCCAATTTCCAATGCAATATCCTCCTCTCTTTAATCAATTAACCCAAATTCATGAAAATCCCAAAATCTAAGTCTGTAAACCCTAATTTCATGAAAACCCCCAAATTCCAAGTTCGTAAAAACCCCAAATCTAAGCAGGAGACGAGCTGTTGCCACGACGGAGCATTTCGACCCCCTTTTGTCTCCGTGCTCTGTTTTTGTATCTGGACTGAGCTGTTGCCATGGCGGAAGAAGACATCCTCACCGACATCAACACCACCGGTTTGAACTCCGACCTCGGCTCCCCCGACGTCTCTGTCACCGAAACAGAGAGTGGCGAGGACGAATTCTTCGTTGAGATGACTCCAAGGTTTGCTTTCGTTCGTTCGTTTGGGTTAAATGGAACAAAGAGTGACGAGGACGAGTTCTTCGTTGGGGTTAAAATGATAATTTCGCACTTTTGACAGAAAATCTAATAGAATAGGTTCGGTGGTCATTTGTTAACAGAATGATATAAATGGGTGGTTTAAAATAAATAGGTTTAGATTAAATAATATTATATAACAAGTGGTGAATGAAGTGAAAGGATGAATATTGCATTGCCTTGCTGGTTGAGAAATTCCACAACAATGTTGGTCAAGCAATTGCTCCATTAATTTATTGCAAGGGAGCTAATAATTTTGTTTTTTTTAACATTGCTCCATTCATTTATTGCAAGGTAGTTAATGATTTTTTTTCTTGATCACATGGTAAAATTGAACATTATAATTGGATTGAACTAAAACATGGATGTCATTTGGAGGAAATACTGGGTGCTAAGATACTGGGGTAAAAATTTATTCCCGACTTTGTCTGGAATTTTTAGAAGACTGTATTTTTAGTAGAAATAGTTATAATATCATCAAGTAGACCATAAATCAGTATAAATTGTTCACACAAATTCATCAAATCATCTCTAATATCTAATTTATTAAACTACTGAATCAAATTTAACATATAAAAAACATTTAATTATAAAATTTAGCCAAATTAATTATAAATTCATATATAATAATATAAATGGAAAAAAAATTGCTCAAAATGTTGGACCCAATGAGGGCTCAACCCCAACGGTCCCAGCATGTGTCCGTCGCTGTTTATGATCACTGAGATTTCCTAAGGGATTTTCTACGTCTTCTTGTGTTGTTGATAAGACAAAGTTGTCGCTCTTGACAAGAATGTTATGAAGCCCCATATCACCTGAAGTTTTAACACCCTCAACTAGACCGACAAAATTTGGACACATAAAGGATTGGAAAAATAATTATTGCTTCAGACTTGATTATAAGTTGTTAGGAAAAATACTCCAACAATTATGGATGAACATCGATCCAAACCTGGACCAAACTGAAGATCGAATCTCTAAATTCTATAAATCAAAGACCGGATCAATAATATCGGTCCGATCTCAGTCTCGGTGTCGTCTAGTACATGCCTGGACCGAACTTACTTTAACATTTAAATTGGTAGAAATTGATAACTTTTATAGTTTATAACTTATTTATATCATTTATAATATTATATCAGTATAAAAATAAACTAAAATGTTAAATATATCTATAGTGTGTATATATATCACCTTATATAATTAAAATTTTAAATTATTATTTAATACTTGTTAAAATTTCCATCCAGACCATCCGGTCCATTTTTTCGATTTGGACGGCTTTTCACTCAACCCTAACCATCAGTCTAGGTGTGTTTTTTGTTAAACTAACAGGTAAGGCCCTAAAAAACCTTGGGGTCCTAGCTTCAAATTTTGGCCCAAATTGAATTTGTGAAACTTCCACAACTTTCTTCCAAAAAAACTCGAGCGCAGCTGCATCCTCCTCTCCCCACCGACCGTTCTTCTCTCCCGGCGTTCCTGCTAGCTTCCGGCGTCGCACGTCTCTCTCGCACTCGTCCAGGTATGTCGATGCTCGTGCTTTATATTAACTGGCGATTATATGCATAAAGTCCATGCTGCACCAGGTGGTGATTCCTCACTGGATTATCTCTTTGGTGGTGGTAGTAGTAGGAGCAAGTAGCTACTGGTAAAATGAACAGTTCCTGGCTTTTCATTGCATTGCTTGTTAAATTTCTCACTGATAGCTGTTTGCTGTGCTGCTTTCTCCTGTAGTCAGTAATCATGTAGTGTGTATATATGGGTCTCTGGCTGTTTCTGGAATCATTTGGTAATGCACTTTGAATCTTCAGTTACTGAAAATCCATATGAAAGTGTTACTTCAAAAAAATAACACCATTCCTATCATATCTTTGTATTTTTGAGTTCATAATAGCTCAATCAGTCGAAAATTCTGTGGCTGATAAGTTTGAGACTGATGATTCTATGTAATATTACTTAATTTAAATATGTGAAAGAATTTTCCACTTGTGAGGCTTGTTTAAATCATAAAGATGGGAAGAGAATAATGTAAAGATTGGTTGTGTACAAAGAAGAAGAGCACAAGAAAGTATTTTCTCTTGGCTTTTGACCAATGAATTATACCATAAGTATACCAACTTAGATCAAGATATCTTTTATTCTTCTACTATACAATTTTGATTTTTGACTTTTTGAGTGAAGAAAATTTATGAAACTACATTCAGTAAAGGAGAGAACTGGTACAAAGTACACACTGATTATATTTTGATATAAACTATTGGTATCAAAATGGTTTATATCTATACCTAGTGTTTCATCATCAGTAAATCAATACACAAACTACCTATATCCTCTTTTCCATCATATGTCATATATTTGGTGTATTTCATACCTTGTATGCTCCACATCACCGATCAGATATCTCGTATCTTAGTATATTGATACCAAACGGCCCCTTAAATCATTTTTCACTGACAATTTAAATTGACAAATGTTAACATTTTGCTTCATATTGATGGGAAGTCATGTACATGCTGCATAAAAATATGGGAATTGCAGTGTTCATGACCTGAAACAAGTTGAATAAAAAGGCAAGCACAAGAATATACAAGCTCAAATCTGCTTAAGTGACCTTTTTTGTTCTCATCAGTAAGCTTTGCCTCCCTGCTATATAGAACAAAAAACCCAGAACACCAAAATTTACAGTTAAGCAGACAAAAAGTTGAAAAGATTGATCTCAAGATTGTAAATCGAAACACCTTTGGAAAGGAAGAACTATAACAAAATTTCCCCGTGTTTGTCCTAAAAAGAATACTATGTAGTTCAGCTAACACGTGCCTCAGTTCGAAACTCTCTCTCTGTTAAGGAGGTAATGCCATGTTCATCTGGTTCTACATCTTCATCTTCTACACCTTCAAATGAAGGGTAACCACTTCGCCTTCCAAGTATCCATTGATCAATAACTCCACAATCAATGGTGTACTTTATACTATGTTCTATGCATTCTTTGGCTGTGATCATATGTGGCTGAACTACCAGCATCCTCATCGAAGCTGGATAATTCAAGAGTAGAAAAGGGTAGTTGGTTTAGATAACAAAGTAGCATAAATACAAGGGAACCAGAAGTTGTTTTAGATATTTTGTTTGGCCAATTGTCCTCATAATGCTATTATAAATGATTTACTAAGCATATGCACTGGTTAGTTTTCCATGGATATGAGAAAATGAAAATATAAGAGCATAAGGAAAGCTAGTTTTTTAGATTTAAATAATACTCCATCCGATTCAAATTAAGTGTTGTTTAGAGAAAAACACACAAATTAAGAAAATGCATAGCTCTCCTTTTAACACACAGTAGTACTCCATTGAAGAGGAGAGTAAATATTAGAGAATGAAGAGTTTGATTGGCTGATAGATTAGAAAGTACGAGAGAGAAGAAAACAAGTAATATTTGATTAGTGATAAAAGCAAATAGAGAAGTGTAGTATAATTGATTACTAGCTAAATGACAGTTAACTTGAAAATAGTTGAGAATCCTTAAAACGACAGTTAAAAAGAAAATCTTCTGCCTTAATCTTCGTTTTTGTGATTGGCTCTTGTTGCATCATTTTTTATTCAATTTTGTTTTTTCTTTTAAGTAATGGCTTGCAGGTTCAAACTCGCTTGGATTGCATACACTCTTGTAGCTCTTTGATTACTTGTATTCTCAGCCTCCACAGTTTAATGATTCAATTGTGCTTTGTTACTGGAATGTATGTATTTGTGTTGACTGTTGAGAAGTGTGAGTTGTGTAATATGAGTATAATGTATCTTGTGTAACAATAACGTGTATATGTTTGTCTTGTGTTTTGTTTTGATATCTTGTTTTTGAAAATGAAGCTACTATATGTAAATATCCCTAACCAGGCTGATTTCTGCAGAAATGGAGTTCGTGAGCCCTGAAGGTCTTCGCCGTGATGGTCGCCGTCCAATGGAGGTCTCTCCCTCTCCCTCTCCTTCTTATCTCTCTCATTATTTTGTTGCTTCAACTTCATTTTCTCATTCCAATTTGTTCCATTCTATGATTAGATGCGGCAACTTAGGGCTGAGATTGGCACCATGTCAAATGCAGATGGGTAATTTAACATTTACACTCAATTTTCTACTCAAAATATTGCAATAGAACACCTATTGTTTTGGTTGGTTTGTGCAGCTGAGTTACAAAGTTTTGACAGCTTTTGTGTTTTGTGGATTCTAACTATGCAGCTCAGCTGTTTTCGAGATGGGAAATACCAAAGTTATAGCAGCTGTCTATGGACCCAGAGAGGTACTACTTCTACTTTACTACTCTCATTTTTGTTTAGAAAAGATTTTAATCTTACATGTTTAGGTAGTGAGTTATGAGATTTTTTTATTATAAATTGTAATTTTTTTACTCTTTCTATGCAAATTTCTTTGTTGATTAGTTAAAAATGAGGTGAGTCATGAATTCTAGAAAAAAGTAATAAGAATATAGGCTAATTGTTGCATTCCTCAGTTCTTCTGCAAATGCTTAAAATGACAATGTTTGATGAACGAAGGTAGTATTTCAGTGATTTTTTTGGCAGTTTGCTAACTAAATAATCTCTTTGGTTCCTTTGATATGTTTTGCTTAAATGAATTTCTCTTGTATCTGTGTGTTTTCTTGAGAAACCATGTAACATGATTTTCTCTTAAATGGCTATACAGACTTTCTTATGTGTGCTTTTGATTGAAGTAATATTATACCATTTCAGGTTGAAAATAAGGGGCAAACAATCAGTGACCGCGCACTGGTAATCTGTTGTTGGTGTTATTATCAAAGTTGCAACTACTTGATCATTACGTATTCATCTGTGTTTATTCATGAGTTGTTTCTTTCAGGTCAGATGTGAGTACAGCATGGCTAATTTTAGTACTGGTGATCGCAGGAGAAAGGGGAAGGGGGACAGGTTTTTACCAATTCCTTTTCAGCTTGACTTTCCTTAATTGTTTTTCTCAAATAAGTAATAAATGTGTTTATGTCGTGGTAGGCGTTCAACAGAGATATCAATGGTCATCCGTGAAACTATGGAAGCTTGTATTATGACACAACTCATGCCTCGTTCTCAGATTGACATTTATGTCCAAGTTCTCCAAGCAGATGGGGGTAAGTCATTAAAATTTCTTACTGATCATATGAGGAAGTTTCTACTGAAATTAGGACAGCCGAATATCACTATTTAAATTATGAACATAAAGTATTAAGTTGTGAACATAGAGTATGAAGTCGTGAACCTACTAAAAAAACAAAAAAAAGTGACGCAGTGACAATTTTGTAAATAAATCAGAATTTCTTTTTCCCATTCATTTTTAGTAGGTCTACAAATTCATATTCTATCGTTCATAGTGTATCACTCTATGTTCGCATTCCAAGGACTAATTTCAGTGGAACTTAATTCCTGGTTATATATATATATATATATATATATATATTGACTGTTGGTATCTTCAGGAACTAGAGCGGCATGCATAAATGCTGCAACAATCGCTCTAGCTGATGCCGGTATTCCAATGAATGATCTTGTTACGTGTTGTAGCGCTGGATACCTGAACACCACTCCACTTCTTGGTACTTTCACATATTTGATAAAAATGCAATCTTTTAAAACCAAAATATTCATTTGACTATAAATTGGCTTTACTATACAGATCTAACCTATGAGGAAGATAGTGCGAAAGGCCCGGATGTGGTAGTGGGATATTTACCCAAGCTAGAAAAAGTTACCCTTCTTCAGGTCTGGCTGGAATTTTATTTGATTTTTGCTGCTATTATCTGATTATGAAATCATAGTAATCGTCTGTTATTGATCGTGTTTCTCTGTAAAAATGAAGATGGATTCTAAGTTACAGGCGGATACGTTTGAGATGGTTATGCAACTAGCAATAGAGGGTTGCAAGGCAGTGGCTAGTTACATTCGAGAAGTATGTGTTCTAGATTCGTTATTATAGTTTGATTTCATGGTCATTTGGTCATGGAAATTCAGTAATTGGACATTTTATACTAAGATTGAAGCTTAATTTTAACTTCTGATTACAGGTTCTGTTGGAGAATACGAAGCAGTTGGAGTACCGTCGTGGAACTTAGTTTTGTGCTTAAGTGAAGGAACGTAGGGTTTGTAATGATAATGTCTTCAGTTTTTTTGCTAATTGACATGGAAAATTGAATTGGTATATTGATTTATACATATACTTTAACTAATTTGTCTACCTTTAAAAAATTACATATTTGTGTATCTTAATAAACTGTTGAAGAGTTACTGAATCAATATTTGAAGGGCTGAATTAGTAGTTGAGGTTGAAGTTGATTTAGTTGTTGGAATTATATATTATAAAATCAATTTTCATAAAAAGTTAGTTGGTTATTCGGTATAATAGATTAAAATACTAAATAAACATGACAAAGTTATTAAAAAGTATAATTAATATAATAATTTGTATAGTTAATATTAATTAGTGTTAAAAATAGATAAGTAAATTTGTTAGACTATCTTAAGTTTCATTAATGTTAGGGGTGATTCTATAACAAATTAAAAGTCCGTTAATTGGACATTTATAGGAGTAGAGGTCTCCATTTGTCTGCATCTAGCAGGTCCCATAAAATGGTTTTTTGAGGGTTTATGTACACATATTAAGTTTAATGTAGTTTTAATCTGAAACTTGTTATTTCTATGAAATTGTACGTTCTAATTTTAAGTTTTTTATATCATAAACCTTTTATCATGTGTATTTATAAAAATAATGTTCAATTAATTTGTATGATATGAGGGCTGATCGGGTGGGAACTTATTTTCGTTGCGGATTGTGCGGACTGTCATAGTGCACCAGTATATTACTGGATAGTGCACCAGTGCACTACTACAAAGTGCACCAGTGTACTACCGTAGAGTGCACCTGGTAGTGCACTACCGAGGAGTGTACCAGAGCACAATTGGGGGTGTACCTTAGTACACTGAGGAGTGCACCTCAGTACACCCAGTAGTGCACCAGTGTACTAATGGGGAGTGCACCTTAGTACACCAAGAAGTGCACCAGTAGTGTACTGAAAGAGTGCACCAGTAGTACACTTGATAATGTACTTGAAGTGCACCAATAATATGCTGAAAAGTGCACAGTCCACACAGTTCGCACCGAAAATCAGTCCGCACCCGAAACATTTTCTGTATGATATATCCCATATGAATGAGGGAGGATTCTAATCCTCGCATGGGAAGATTGTTTTAGCATTCACTTTTCCTCATTATGTTACAATAGAATTGCATTATGTTATTCTGCTATTTCTGTTGATAATAGACGTGGACAAATGTCTCCATTTCTATATAAACCCATGTAATCTCATTCTAAGATTTCAATGAATCATCTTCTCTACTAATTCATTCTCTTCCTCTATGGATTCTAACATGGTATCAGATGAGTAATCGATCCTTCTGATTCACCTTCCTTCCGCTTCATTCATCCATCAATGGTATCTCCAAATCACAATCCTCCAAATCGCAATCCTGCGAATCACAATCGTGATTGAGATTTTCCTCCACTCAATCCTACGAATCCATGGAACACTCCTCCAGATCCTAATGATGCTTTCTATCCTCATCCTTCCCATTCTCCCAAAACCGAGATCGGATCTCACAAGTTCGACGACCATGGATTCTTCAGTTGGAAACACTTGGTTATTCTCTCCTTATCTGCCAAGAATAAGCTTGGATTTATCGATGGAGAGATCCAGAAGCCTGCACCAACTCATCCTTCTTTCTGTCGATGGCAGAGGTGCAGTCATATGATTGTCTCATGGCTTCTTACATCCATGGCAAAGCTAATTGCAGATACTTTCCTCATGTGTGGAGATGCGCGCAAGATTTGGCTTGATGTCAACGCTCGCTTCTCTCATGTCAACAACGCACAGAGATATTCCCTTGAAAAGATGTTTCTGATTACTTCACACATATCAAGCGCTTATGGGATGAACAAGACTCTATGCGTAATTTTCCAGCTTGTACATGTGGCCTTGCTGATGATTTACTTGCTCATGATGAGGATCGTCGACTTCTTCAATTCCTCATGGGATTGAATGAATCGTTTGCCAATATTCGAGGAAGCATTCTAATGATGAAGCCAGCTCCTTCTGTGGATCAAGCTTATTCGCTTCTGCTTCATGAAGAAAGCCAAAGAGAGGTTCATTCTACTCCTACTCTAAGTCTTTATTCTTCTTCTCTAAATGCTTCTACTCCTATTGTCTTGCCTCCTGCTCCTTCTAAAGGAAAACGTCCATACTGCACTAATTGCAAGAATCTCGGTCATTCTATTGACAAGTGCTTCAAGATCATAGGCTATCCGAATAATCAACCTCTACTGCTCATTCTGTTGTTGATTCTATCCAAGGCTTGACATATGATCAATACTCTCAGCTACTTCAGTTACTATCCAAGAATAGTCAAGAATCCAACACTTCTAATGCCCACTTTGCTGGTATTTCCTGCTCGTTTACTTCTCTAAATAATTTAGGCTCTTCTAAATCATCTTCTGCTTGGATTATTGATTCTGGCGCAAGTGATCACATGTCCTTTAATCTGGATCTTTTTATTGACATGAAGAAGTTGCCTAATTCAGTTACGGTGTCCATGCCTAATGGACATACTATGAATGTGACTCACTTTGGAAGTGTTTGTCTATCAAAGGATGTTTTCCTTGCTAATGTCTTATATGTTCCTGCATTTAAGTTCAATTTAATCTCAGTACACAAGCTTGCTAGCCAGTTACACTGTACTGCTTGTTTCTCTACTGAATTATGCTGGTTGCAAAGCCCTTCTCTGAGAAAGCCTCTGGTGCTTGGTAAGGTGCAAAACAGGTAGTATATTGCCTCAAAGAATAATGTTAACTTGGATGATCATGAGCTACATTCATCCTACACTTCACAATCATCTACTAATCCTATTGATGTGTCTCTTTGGCATACAAATTAGGTCATTTACCATTGTATAAATTGAGTTCCTTACTAAAATGTGATGTTAATAATCATTCTTGCTCAGCATGTGAAATTTATGCTAAGGCTCAACACCATATAAGCTCTTTTCCTTCTAGTTCTATCTACATGTTGCTTTGAATTACTTCATGTAGATACTTGGGGGCCTTATAATACATTGACTCGTGATGGACACAAAATATTTCATTCCCATTGTTGATGATTATAGTCGTCTTACTTGTACTCATCTAATGAAGTCTAAGAGTAATGCTCTTTCTCTTCTTCAAATCTTTATATCTCTTGTTGAAACTCAGTTTAACACATCTGTGAAGATTGTGAGATCATATAGTGCTTTGGAACTTGGTCTTAGTCACTCAGGCCGGTCTTATTTCTCTACTAAAGGGATTATACACCAGCTCGGTTGTGTCCATACTCCTCAGCAAAACGGCATGGTTGAAAGAAAACAAAGGAATCTTCTTAAAATTGCATGGGCCTTGTTATTTCAGTCACAATTACCTTTGAGGTACTGGGGTCATTGCTTGCTAACACCACATATCTCATCAATCGTTTTCCTACTAGAGTCTTGGGCAATTTGTCTCCATATGAGAGGGTCTTTCTGAAACAACCTACATACTCTCATTTGAGGAATTTCGACTGCCTTGTGTATGCTTCATCATCCACTGTTGGTCACCAGAAACTCATGCCTCGTGCTATCAAAGTTGTTTTTCTTGGTTATCCCTTTGGCATTAAGGGTTACACTCTTCTCATGATCACTCTATATTCGTATCCATGGATGTTTCTTTCCATGAGCAAATATATCCGTTTCACAGTACCTTGCCCATTTCCCTTTCACCAAATCCACCTCCTTTCATTGACACGGACCATTATGACTCTAAACCATCCTCTTTACCTCCATCACCACATAATAACTCTCCATCACATCCTTCACCCTTACATGTTCCTTCTCCTTCAGCTCCACTAAATAAGCCTCCCAATTCTAGGCCAATCCGAAACACACGTCCTCCTTCCTACCTTCAGGATTACTATTGTAACAATGTCTGTTCTGACTTCACTAAATTTCCATCGACTTCCATATCATTTCATGCCCTCAATACTCACAGCCAGTCCAGCCTTACTACACTTCAATCCTTGACATAACCATATTGTTATGAGGATGTTGTTAAATCCCCATAATGGATTCAAGCTATGAAGCTTGAACTAGAGGCTTTGGATGCTAATAAAACTTGGGAGATAGTTGATCTTCCTAAGGGTAAAAGACCCATTAGCTCCAAATGGGTATACAAATTGAAACTTAAGGCTGATGGTACTCTTGAGAGACATAAAGCTAGGTTGGTCATCAAAGGCTGCACATAGAAAGCAGGGATGGATTACACTGAGAATTTTTCACCAGTTGTGAAGATGACAACCATCAGGGCCTTGATCATTTCAGCCATAAAGAAAGGATGGTCTCTCATCCAGCTAGATATTAATAATGTTTTTCTTCATGGAGATATTAATGTAGAGGTGTACATGAAGATCCCTCTTGGCCTCTCTCATTTGTATCCAAAGAAGGTTTGCAAACTTTCTAAATTTTTGTATGGACTTAAGCAGTCCTCTAAACAATGGTACAACAAACTTTCTGAGGTACTAATTTCTCAAGGCTTTCTACAATCTCTTAATGATTATTCTCTCTTTCACAAGCATTCTTCTACTAGTGTTGTGTACTTGGTGATTTATGTTGATGACATTTTGAGCACTGATGATGATACTGATGCAATTCAATCTCTCAAGTTTCTCCATACCAGCATCAAGGATTTGGGTTCTTTGAACTACTTATTGGGGATCGAATTTTTACATACTTCTGATGGCATTCTCATGACTCAACAAAAATTCATCAAGGAACTTGTTGCAGACTTCAAACCTTCACTCGCTTGTGTGAAAAGCCCCTTGGAACCTAGCAATAAACTACATCCTGATTATAGTTCTCTATTAACTGATCCAACTACATATAGAAATCTTGTGGGCAAACTGAATTTCTTGATCAACAACCGCCCTGATCTAGCCTTCACTGTGCAACATTTATGTCAATTCATGCACTCTCCCACGATCACTCATTGGAATGCTGCTCTTTGCACTCTACAGTATGTTCATCATACATCTTCCTTGGGACTCTTACTGAATAATTCAACTGATTTCTAGCTTCAGGCTTTTTGTGACTCGTATTGGGCTTCCTGTCCATCCACTAGGCGATATGTTAGTGGTTTTCATATCACTCTTGGTGGTGCTCCTTTATCATGGAAAAGCAAGAAACAAGTTCCCATCAGTTTATCATCCGCCTAAGTTGAATATCGAGCCATTCGGAGAGTCACTACAGAATTAACTTGGCTAAGTCGACTTCTTCATGAACTGGGAATTCATGATATTATACCCATTCCAGTTCATTGTGATAGCCAAGCGGCTATGTAAGTTGTGAAGAATCCTGTTTATCATGAACGGATGAAACACATATAACTGGATTGTCACTTCGTTCGCAGCAAACTTGTTGAAGGCCTCATTTCTTTGACTCACATACCTACGACTTGCCAGCTTGCTGACATATATAGAAAACCTTTATCTGGCCCTATGAACATGAATGTCTTACCCAAGTTGGGTCTTGTCTTAGATCACCAACCTCCAACTTGAGGGGGTGTTAGCATTCACTTTTCCTCATTATGTTACAACATAATTACATTCACTATTAAATCTGTTGATAATAGACGTGGACAGATGTTGTAGGATCATGTTTTAGCAGTTATTGATCGATGTCTCTATAGTTCATGAAGCTACAGATGCACAATTATAAGTACAAGATGCGTTTTTGTACTTAGAATTGCGCTTGACCTAATTAGAACACTTAGTAATGAATTTACTAATGTCCTCTTATACGGAAACGGGTCAGACAACAATAAAGCGCACTTTAAGCTATTAAAGTGCACTACAACTTGCACGGAAGAGTTCTTAAACAGTGATAACCCTAAGCCACTACTTGGCTCGGGATAAAACTCACTCTACTATATTGAAAGAAAGAGATTACAACCTTAGCTTCAACAAGAGCACATGTCAACCTTCTGCACTCTTAAGAAGCTCACTCTCGTACTCTCACTTCTTACAATACACTACGTTCTAGCTCTAAGAACAAGGCAATTCACTCTGATTACAATAAGCTCGTCAATACTCGTCACACTAGAGTGATAGCTACAGTTCCCTATTTATACATCAAAGCTAAGATACAACACACTTAACTTGTGATAACAAATCAGAAACTAAGCTAGCTTGCCACCTCATCAATCTGTGTGCTTAACCAAGTTGTTAGAAATAATCAAATGAACGGAATTGATTTGGTTTTGTTCTTCTATTGTTGATCTTTGCCACGTATGCAATCCGTGCCTTCACGAGCTAACCGTCTTCCTTCCACGCTGGCAGTCCTTGGAGTTGCTTCAAGAAATCCCAAAACCCTTCTTGCACCCCACGTGCACTCAGTTTTCGATTTCCCGCTCACCAACCTTTACAAGCATCTTGGAAGCTCTATTCTGCAAGTGCGTGCACCCTTGCTTCTGTGGACTCTCGTTGATCAACAATACAACTCTGCTTTATTCAAGCGCCCTCTTGGCTTGAGAAGCTCGATTCCTCTTGCTTCTGGACTTGATTGGAGTTATTCAAACACCGCTTGCGAAACTAGATTCTCCGCTTGGTGTTAAGCGTGACTGGAACAGTCGAAGCGCGATCTCTTAGTGATGAAAGCGCAACCCAACAAGTCTTATGATTACCTGGGTAGCTTAGAACACAAAGAGATTAGATAGATAAGTTTGTTATCATCAAAACAAAGAGAAATACATCGAGCTTTCATATTTGACTATCAAAGCTCAACTAATAGATGTCTCCACTTCTATATAAACCCGTGTAATCTCATTCTAAGATTTCAATGAATCATCTTCTCTACTCAATCATTCTCCTCCTCTATGGATTCTAACAGACTGTGTTCTTAAACGGGGATGGGAAGATATTACTCTCCCCTCCACCCTTTCCGTTGTCATCCTTAAATAACGGTTGGGTTATATGCTTCCTAAAAAGCATCTATTATACAATAAAAAATTCCTAGCATACCATTTTAATTAGGATGTTAAATTTACACCCAAGTGATGTGTCAATGTTGTGTGCATCAGTTTGGACTTGTAAAAAACATAACCATTAAATTTTCCTAATCATATCTCGTATATATTGGGCTAGAAAAACAATATTTTAGAAAATGGTCTAAATATAAATTACAATATGAATTGACCAAAGTCATCGTTAAACTTTTCTCCTTGTCCCATGTCTTCGAAAAGTTAATTAAGTTGGAGCAACGATCCAAAACTACACGTTCTTATATGTAAAGATACTCTAGATTTTAATCCCTAACCTTTTTCTCAATGTTCGGTTATAGTCCTTAACCTTTAAAACACTCTATCCTAATCCAAAACCTTTTTCTCAATGTTTAATAATAGTCCATAATCTTTAAAATATTTCAATATGATCCTCAACCTTTGTAAATTTTTAATCATTAGTCATTAAGACAATATTTCTTATTTTCTAGTTTTTATAAATTTTGGTTTCAATTATTATGGGATAACATTTTTTTGAATTTTTTTTACGATTTTCAATTTTTCTATATGCAAAGCAAATCATGAGCAATGTAGTTGTAAATATTGAGTGGTACCCGAGTGGTACAAAAGTTGCCCATGTACCGCTCGGTCCATGAATCGACCCTCCTCGGCAACATCTTCCAACATAGTTTACAATAAAGGTGGATGGGACCACCTGCAATGGTAGAAGGGGTACTAGTGTTGAGAGAATATCAATTGAGAAACATTTTTATCCTAAAATATGCAAATATGTCTCATCCATTGGATCAAACTTGATCAATGGTTCAGATGCACACTCCTTGTTTTAATGAATCCACCTACCTAAGGACATAATTGTACTTTTAGCTGAAAATTAGATCTTCCTCCAAAAACCTAATTTCATTTTAATGATCCACCATTTTTCTCCTCCATTGAAGCCATGTCACTTCTATCTTCAATTTCGTTTTTCTACTCTTGAAATAGATCTCTTGGCCAAATTTTCAATTTTCGTTTCAATTTCTTAATCATCAGTGCCTTGAAAAAATTGGAGTTTACTTGTGCTTCATCAATCTCATGGATCCAAGTATGTATTCTAACCAAAATTTGCTTGGTTGTTGCGTTTTTAGTTGAATTGATGTTTTTTCCTTGAATTCATTGTTATTGTTGTTTTCCTCAATAGACATTGGACGAAGTTGTATTTAGCTGCTTCGGATTTGTTGGTACTGTTTTGTGAATATTTATGTCTTTGTCTTTTGATGAACATTGTTTTTCTGTTGTCTTATTCATGTATTTGTATAAGTTTATGAACAACCAATTTCAGTTTATGAACACTAGCATGCAAATTATGAACATTGTTCCACGACTTATGGACATTACACGATTTCTAAAACTAATATGTCAATTTGATGCTAATGAGAGTGTTGATAAGACTACCACAATTGATTTGATAGTGACACAATTATGAGGTTCAATTTCAGAATTGATTTTGATAGTATGTGTTTATGGTGTATGAGTTAAATATCACACACAAGGTGTTCGATGAAATGCTTAGAAGCGATATTGATTCTATTTCCCAAATGCATGTGATCCTTGTCCAAAATAGCGGAACATTCTTGAACGTCGTCTCTATAAATATCCTCAACAATGTGGCTACATATGTGGACATCGTCGATGACTTTAAATTTTTTTGATTCTCTGAAGATTACGATATTCAATTTTCCAACGATTATACATGTGTTGATATTATTGTCATGTGTTGTAATTGTATGTGAGGGTCATACATATTTTTGTAAAGTTCATTACTTTTGAACGTTGCTTAAGTAATGCCTTTTGTGAAGAAAATGGAGTTACCCGTATCTGCAGAACCAACTATGATATCTGTTGGTTTTGAAACACGTTAACAAAGTATAAAATACGTGTTTTGATCAGCTATTGTCTTTTGTCTCTAAGGTTCATTAAGCCTTAGATGCGCTTCACTAGTATTGAATTGCGCTTTCGATACTTGAGATGCGCTTGACCAATGTAGAACACTTAGTAATGAATTTACTAATGTCCTTTAAGTGCGGAAGTGGTCAGACGACAATAAAGCGCGCTTTAAGTTGTTAGAGCGCACCTATATTTGCACACACAAGAATTTCCAAAGGTGAGAACCCTAAGCCACTAGCTGACTCGGGATAAAACTCACCACTACACTTGTATTGATTAAGAAGTGATTACAATCTCTTGCTTCAACACGAGAAGCTCACTCGTAAGCACTCTCTCTACAATACTCTCAATTCAGCTCTGGAGAACAAAGGCACTCTCAACACTCTCTGATTACAAACGAATTATATCTCAAGCTCTCTCTAGCTTCCTATATCCTCAACGTTTGCGACTCTTAAAATGAATGAAATAGTACTCTATTTATACACAAGTCCTAAGCTAACCCTATAGCTTAACCGTGTAACAAACTGAGACTATATAAAATGCCACCTCATCAATCCGTGTGCCTTGATCACTTCACCAGAATTAATCAACGGCTTGGAGTGATTTGGTTTTGTTCTCCATGTGTTGACCCACGCCACATAAGCAATCCGTGTGCTTTTAGCTCTAACAAACTCTTGCCACGCTGGCGATCCCTGGAGTAGCGTCCCAAAGAGTGTGAAGTTCTTCTCGCACCTTCCTGTGCACGCAACTTGCACTCTCCCGCC
Organism: Phyllobates terribilis; assembly: GCF_046119375.1. Classification (NCBI taxonomy): domain Eukaryota; kingdom Metazoa; phylum Chordata; class Amphibia; order Anura; family Dendrobatidae; genus Phyllobates; species Phyllobates terribilis. The sequence goes on along the minus strand of NW_027365766.1, from coordinate 28,798 downwards.
TTACCAGCCTTCGAAGCGTCTAGATTTGTTCTCCTGTGCTCTGGCACACCCTAAGCTTCAGTGGAACTTCGTGATCAACTTTCTTCAACTACATTCAAGCGCATCCCTATGCCCTCGAAGCTCGATCACTCTTACTTCTTGGTCTTGAATGGATTTATTTAAACACCGTTTGCGAAACTAACTTTCTCCGCTTGGTGTTAAGCGCGACTGTTACCAGTCAAGCGCATCTCTAAGTGACTTAAGCGCATCCTTACAAATATGGCAATGACCTGGAAGGCTTAAAAACACTAAGAAATTAAACATATTAGTTTGTTATCATCAAAACACAGAGAAATACATTGAGCTTTAATATTCCTACCAAAGCTCAACTAACAATTTCCCCCTTTTTGATGATGACAAACTGTAAACAGGTAAGCTCATGAATACTTTCTTAAGTGACCAAAATGAAATCAATAATATCAATTTAATCAAGTATTCAGATTCAGAATTGGATCAAAGTAACTTACCAAGGTACTTAACCATACCAGTTTTCAATTCCCCCTGAATTCAAGCACGATCTCATACTTCCCCCTTAATCAAAGAGAAATTTACCTGTGTTTTTCCCCCTTTTGACATCATCGAAAAATTCAAAGCAAAGTCATACGGTAAGAAAGATAGTAGAGTGCGCTTGCTAGCTAAGACGTCAACAAATCTTAAGAAAGAAAAGTGAGCAACTCAAGTAAAGACAAGTCAAGTTAGTAAGGCTCTCAGAGATATAAAAATCAGAAGCATACTATATTGTTATTTCAAGTACAAACTGCACAAAAGAAGGTGGAGTCCTAGCGAGCTAATTCAATAAATCACAAAAACATAGCAGAGAGAAAAAAAAAGAGAATCAGCAAATGCGCTTTAAAAAGCGCAACCATCACAACTGCTCAAGGGCTACCACCCCGCTCTTCACTGAACTTCTCCTGAACAAGCTTTAGTATTGACGACATTATCTCTACCATTTCTTCAAGACGCTTCTCTACCCGTTCCTGATGCGCTTCCATAGAAGCGACTATAGCAGATATGTCACTGGAACTGGAGGAGACCCGAGCTCGAGGACTCAACTCAGAGCGCGAGCTGGAGGGAAGTTTTTCCTCATTCTTGGGTAGAAGGAGTGCAACAATAGCGTCAGTTGTAAGGAAAGTAGAGCAAGCATAATCAGGAAGAGAGTTATCATACAATCCATCTGTGCGGAGCATCTTGCAGATTAGGTGAGGGAATGGTAGAGGGCCTGAAGTTGCAGCGCGGCATAGCACCAGGTGGCTCATCATGAGCTGAGCTGTATTGACTACCTGATTGGAGATTACGGCAGCCATGATGCAGCAGTCAGCTATGGTCACCTTATCACGGTCATAGTCCCTTGGCGTGATATTGGTGATGATGAAATGATGAAGAAGGCGCTTAGAGGGTCGAAGAAGGTCAACTGAAAGCGTACCTTTTGGAACATTCTGACCAAACACTACCTTCTTCAGTGCAGACGCCCCTGCCGGCCAATTCTTCTTGTATAGCCTGCCAAAACCACTGGATTGCTCCGTTAGCCCAATCGCTTTAGCCAAATCCTTTACCCTGAAACTTTCCTTTGTATTTCCTCTCCAGGTAAACGTGACTGAGCTATACTCTGGATTCGGTGGTGGATACTCCAACGCTGCATAAAATTGGTATACCATGGAGTTGTTGCAGCGCGCTGGTTCAGTTTCCAGCGTGTCCCAGCCCTGAAAGCTTAGCCAAGTGGCAAAGCGGGCAACGTGGGACGAGTCTTGGAGACCCGTGAGTAGATCCTGAGTGACGATTTCTGGGAAGAGGAGGGAGCGTTTCTGTACACCTTGAGGGACAGAAGGGAAGTCAGATAAAGTTGATACCTTGGTGCGCTTTGAACGAGTAGAAGTGCCGACTGGCTTAGTAGTAGGCGGTGGGGAGTCATGTTCCGAGCCATCAGACGACTCGTGCTCAGAGATTGGAGGAGGAGGAGCAGCAGCCTTGCGCTTTTTACCTTTGCGGCGAAGCGCGTCACTCAGCCTATCAGGCTTCTGGGATGGAAGCGGCAGAGGAGTTGGTGCGCTTGAACTGGGCAGAGGCTGGATATCCTCATCTGCGTCTGAATCTGAAGGAATTGACGCTAGGAACTGGAAGTGCTCGTCTTGTGGAGAGAGAAGCGCATGCCCTGGAGATCTTGTTTTTGACCCCGGGCGAGAGGGTGTATCAACTGAAAGAACCCCTTTACCTTTAGCTGGGGTTGTGTGTGAGGTCTCTGCCTGAATGCGGCCAAGCTCTTGAACTGGATCGTAGCCAGCGAGCTCTAGGTCTTGGGCCAACAAGTCCAAATCAACTGGAGGCATATGGGCGAATTTAGGCTTAGAAGGTGTTTTGGAAAGGCTTTTTGAGGAGGGAGAGGGTTCAGTAGTAAGGTCAATATGAGAAGATGGACCTTTTGGAGATTTAGGAACAGGGGTGGTTGTAGGAGGTGGTTGTTTAGGGGAGGCCGTTTTAGTGGGAGATGTTACCTCATGGGACACCTGCTTGGATGGAGGCGGTGAAGAAGATGTAGCTTGGACAAGTGATTGAAACTTCGCACGAGTTTCTGGGTCAAGCTCGGTGAGGGCGCTCAGGATTTTGTCCATGGTAGCAAGTAGAAAGAAAATTGGAGAAGGGAGAGTAGAAGAGGAGAGTAAGTGTAAAGGAGTAACGATGGGAAGGTAGAATTGTAGGGCAAATACCTCGTATTTATAGCTCTTTACATCAACTCGGAACCGCTTCAACGAACCAATCACAAAATAGAGCCGTTACCACCAATGGTCCAATAAAAACGCGGCGTAGATCACTAACGGCTAGATTTTCGACCGTTGCACTGTAAATAGCCGTTACATCACACACGAGCGGCGCGCTTTAATTACGAGAAAAGCCTTGCTTAATTGTTAAGCAAACCCAACCACGAAGGAAACCACCCTGATGCGCTACAAAGCGCAATGTACTGACTGTCCCAAATGCGCTGAACACTGAAGCGCATGCCTAAACATCACTGATAGCAAGAACTGAAGAAGCAAAACACTGAATGAGATGAGTAGTCATGAGAGTGTGATGTCCAGTTCAATTTTTTCAAACCACAATGTAAAGCAATTAATGAATGGAAGATGCACATTTCATATAGGGGACATTAGAGCATTCAATCACTCAAGTTGATGTGGACGTATGTGCATATACATGTAGTATGGTAATTGAGGCTTTATGTCACTAAATGAATACTTCTCTTATGTAGAGCTCAATAAGGACGAGAGAAGCGTTACATCTAGTCAGGCTAGGGACACCAATGCAATGGATCATTTCTGAGGCATATAATATGGGTAGAAGACGATCACCATTGTCAAGTTTTGGCAAATGAGAGCATGCATGGATTATGATTATATCAAATCGAGCCAAACAAGTCAGACTAGTTCAATACTTATTCATTTCAAGAATCAATCAAAAGCATGCAGACGCAAAGCTATCAAGCGCAAGCGACCATAGTTCGTACCTTGATACTAAGCTCGCTAGTTCTAGTCAAATAGAGGAATACTTACAGGGCGATTGCCTCGAAGCTAATGGAGCTGAATGAGACCAAGCTGAACCCTGAGGTTTAAGAATACCTGACGATTAAGCGCCTTAGTGAAGATATCGGCCAATTGCCCTTCTGAAGATACGTGAATAAGCTCAATATTCTTGCGCTCCACATGGTCTCTCAGAAAATGATGTCTTACGTCGATGTGCTTCGTTCTTGTATGATGGACAGGATTCTTCGAAACACATATAGCGCTAGTATTATCACAAAATATAGATATAGTGTCAAGAGTAATACCATAGTCAACGAGCTGTTGCTTTATCCACAAAACTTGTGCGCAACATTGCGCTGCCGCTATGTATTCAGCCTCAGTCGTTGAGAGCGCTATGCAATTTTGTTTCTTGGATCCCCAGGAGACTAAGCAGGGACCAAGGAACTGTGCCATGCCACTAGTGCTCTTTCTATCAGCCAAATAACCTGCATAATCTGCATCGGTATAGCCAACAAGAGAAAGACCGCCCCCTTTGGAGTACCAAAGGCAAAGATCGTCAGACCCTTTTAAATACCTGAAGATGCGCTTTACATGAGCAAGGTGAGAAGCGCGAGGGTCTGACTGGGATCGAGCGCATACACTAACAGCAAAAACAATATCGGGACGTGAAGCAGTCAAATACATTAGAGAACCTATCATACCTCGATACAAGGTTTCATCTATCTTCTCAGCCATAAGATCTGTGTCCAGTTTTGTAGTAGTGGAGAGAGGAGTAGGGCAAGGTTTAGAGTTTTCCATTTGATACTTCTTAAGCAACTCTTTGATGTATTTCTGCTGGTGAATCTCAATGCCTTCATCCATTTGGTTGACTTGAAGCCCTAGAAAGTACTTAAGCTCACCAATCATGCTCATGCTGAACTTGAGGCTCATGGTGTTCTTAAAGTCTTCTACTAGCTGCAAGTTAGTAGAACCAAATATAATATCATCAACATAAATTTGAACAATGAGAATATCACCTTTCACTTCCCTTATGAAGAGGGTTTTGTCCACCAAACCTCTCTTGTAGTCATTTGCCAACAAGTACTTAGATAGACAGTCATACCAAGCGCGAGGGGCTTGTTTTAGGCCATATAGCGCTTTGTCAAGAAAGTACACGTGGTCTGGATAAGCTGGATCTTCAAATCCTGGTGGTTGCTTGACATAGACCTCCTCATTAAGCTTACCATTGAGAAAGGCTGTCTTCACATCCATTTGAAATAGCTTGAATCCTTTGTGCGCTGCGTAGGCTATCAACAGTCGAATTGCCTCTAGACGAGCTACTGGTGCGTACGTTTCATCGTAGTCAATGCCCTCTTGTTGATTGTAACCTTGTGCAACAAGACGCGCTTTGTTTCGTACCACCGCTCCACTATCATCCAGCTTGTTTCTGTATACCCAGCGCGTTCCAATTATGCTTCTATCACCTGGCCGGGGTACTAGACGCCAAACTTGGTTGCGCTGGAACTCCTCCAACTCTTCTTGCATGGCTATTATCCAATCTGGATCTTGAAGCGCAACTTTTATGGACTTGGGTTCCTGTAAAGAAACAAAAGCACTACAAGCAAGCATGTTATGAACGTTAGAGCGAGTCTGGGTACCTTTTTCATACTGAGATATGATCGCAGAAACTGGATGAGAGTTCAACTGTTGATAATCGCGCACGGTGACCTCTGTGTTGTCTGGTAGCTTCATCGTTGTAGTTTTGGACAGGCTTTCACTACCACTAGAAAGTCCACTGGGACTCGCTTGAGAACTTCCAGGTTGCGCTTCACCAATACTAGGTCCCGCTTGAGAGCTAGAAGGGGTAGAAGAAGTAACAGAGGGAGTTACCTGACCTGGAGAAAGAGGTGAAGAGGGAGCAAGAACATTAATGGATGGTCCACTTTCATGATCTTCATTCTGAGTGTTGTTCTTTTGAGTTGCTTCTTCTCTGGGAATGCAAGCTTCTGTGACCAAAGGCAGAGAAGCGCATCTTCCACTATCATCGTCGTCACTTTCCATACCTGAAGAAGGGACAGAAGGTTGCGCTTGAGGATTGGAAAGAGAAGCTGGAAGTGGATCATGACTGGAGAATGGATCATCGTTGAATTCTGGAACACTTTCAAGCTCTCCTTCATTGAATTTCACGTGGATGCTATCTTCTTCCATCTGAGTTCTCAGATTGAGTACTCTATATCCTTGACTTGTAGGTGCATATCCAAGGAAGATAGCTTCGTCATTCCTAGCATCAAATTTACCCAAAAGATCTCTCCCATTGTTATGGACGTAACACTTGCAACCAAACACCCTTAGGTGAGAGATATTTGGTGTACGCCCTTTAAGCAGTTCATAGGGAGTTTTCTCAAGAATAGGCCTTAAGAAGGCACGGTTAGTTATATAACATGCAGTGCTCACAGCTTGAGCCCAATAGTGTGAAGCGACACCACTAGAGAGTAGCATTGTGCGTGCCATCTCTTGAAGTGTCCTATTCTTGCGCTCAACCACACCATTTTGCTCAGGGGTTCTAGGGGTGGAGAAATTATGATCAATACCCCTATCCTCACAAAATGATAGGAACTCACCATTTTTGAATTCAGTTCCATTGTCAGAACGAATTGAACAAATGGGGAGCCCTAGCTTCTTTTCCAGTAAAAGCGCAAGAGCTTGAAACTTTGCAAGGGTTTCGCTCTTGTGCTTCAAGAAAAGAGTCCAGGTATAGCGAGAATAGTCATCAACTATTACAAAAATATAGCGATTACCTCCCTTACTCTGCGTTCGTAGTGGTCCACATAAGTCCATGTGGAGAAGCTCAAGGGGAGCTTTAGTCTGCACTACCTTGATAGAGGGAAAGGAGCTACGAGTCGCTTTAGCCTTTGAGCAGTCTGAGCATGAAGTCATGGATTCTACCTTGATGCGAGGAAGACCACGAACAAGATCTTTGGACTGAAGCTTGTTGAGTAGATGTAGACTTGCGTGTCCCATTCTCTTGTGCCAAAGATTTGTTGTCTCAGTGAGTGTAGCTAGACAAAGGTTGCGCTTAGGAGAGAAGGAGTGGTCGAAGAGGTAGGTGTTATCTATGCGCTTGCCCTTGAGAAGCACCTCTTGTTCAGGGTTGACCACTGCACACTCAGTTGTGCTAAACCATACCTTATTACCTCCTTGGTCGCATAGTTGTGCTACACTCAGTAGATTGAACCTGAGGTTCTCTACTAAGTTTACATCTCCTATCTGAATAGCGTTGTTGAGATGCGCTCGTCCTTTAGCAATGATCTTACCTTGTTTTTTGTCACCGAAGGAGACGTTGCCTCCTTCCTTAGCTTGGAATGAACGTAGTAACTGTGGATCACCCGTCATATGGCACGAGCAACCGCTGTCGATATACCACCTACATTTCATCCCAACCTGCAATAATAGAGATCAAGCTTTGATCTCCCATCGAAGCTTGCGCTCCGTGGGAACATTAGACATAGCTATTTCTGAGCTAGTCTTTTGGACTGGCTTATAATAGCTAGGATCGTTCAGATCTAACACAATGTGAGGTCGCTCTGGACGAAGCGCACCTCTGTGTCCTGAAGCGCATCCGTGCTCAACTGAGGACTGTTGAATACGTGTGCGCTTGCCTTTATTTTTAGCCATTTGCTTATAAGGCTTACTCTTAAGAACCTTAAAGTCTCTGCACTCTCGTTTGTCATGTCCATTTTGACCACAAAAGGTACAGTAATGGTTACCTCTTACATAACCATACTTTCCCTTTCCCGGTCTAAATGGTTGTTTCTTCTGCAAGACGGGAGGCTGAGTTGGGGTAAGCGCTTGTTTCTTATACAGATGATGCGCTTTTCCCCCACGAAACCATTCTTTGGTTTCTGAAGGTTGTTCCTCAAGTACCTTAATCCTGCTCTTTAAATGAGAGTTTTCACTCTTGTAAGCAGTAAGGTCTTGTTCAAGTGATTTGATCTTAGAAGATATTTCACTTGCTTGAGGAGGAATGGAGGAGGAGGAAGATTCCTGGGGGTCATAACCCAATCCAGGTCTAGCTTTAACGAAACCTGTTTGAGAAACAGATTTTGTTTCAACTAACTTTGTAAGAACATCAAGCTTTGATATGATCTGATCAAACTTAACGTCTTTGGTTGAGACAGAGTTACCTTCTAACCCTTTACCATGACAAAGTTCACAAGATTTAGAAGGGAGTGTGTTTTTGTCATGTAAATGTTTAGAAAGCTCAACCAGTTCTTCCTTAGCATTATCTAGTTCAACATGCCGTGCTCTAGCATCAGTTACTAGAGACTTATGTTGAACCATAAGCTCTTTTAGAAGATGGACAAGATTGCGCTTGGGAAGAATGTCAAGGTTCAGGTCATTTACCTCAATCTCAGATCCAGAGTCTGAGTCAGATGCGGCGCCAGCCATTAAGCACATATCAGGTTGCGCTCCATCGTCCGAATCATCATCAGATTCTCCCCAAAGAGTGACGAAGGCTTGCTTGGGGGGCTGTTTTGAGCTGGATCCTGGATTCACCTTAGGATGAGGGCACGCTTTGGCGAGGTGACCTTTCTCATTGCAGTTGAAACAGGTGAAGTCCCTGAGGTCGCGCTGCTTATATGTAGAGTCGCGCTTTTGTTTGTTGAAAAACTTTTTCACAACTTTGGTCATCATAGCAACGTCCCTATCATCGTCGTCTTCTCCTTCTTCATCATTTTCAAGTTTTTGAAGAACACGAGACAACTTGAGCGCCATCCCTCTGTTCTCTCGTTCTGATTGTTTTTCCTCGTTGTTCTTGATTTCCTGCACTTTAAATTTACCTGCAAGCACAGAGATAGGCAAATTCCTAGTTTCCTTGGACTGAAGAAGGATTTGCTTGAGGGTTGTATACTTTGAGTTCACTCCATGAATGAACGCCATAGAATACTCCCAAGCTTTCTTCTCCATTCCAGCAGAAAGCATCTTGTCATACAAGATTTGGCACCGGGAATGATAATCAGAGACGAGTTCAGTTTCCCCCATTCGAATGGAACAAAACTCGCGATTAAGCTCAAAGATACGGTTGTCCTTCATATCATCACTGCCAGAGTGCATGTTTATGATAGCCTTCCACATATCTTGAGCAGTGGGAAGGGACATTACCTTGTCTATATCTTTTCGTGAAAGGGCATTAAGAATGAGCTGTCGCGCTTTAGCATTCTTCTCCATAAGCTGGTACTCTTTTGCTTCCCATTTCGAGTCATCCGCTTCGGAAATTTTCTCATCACCTTTTTCGATAATCTTCCAGCACTGGTAGTCGGTCTGCTGGATGTAATTCCTCGTCATAGTGAGCCACCATTCAAGTTCGCCTTCGACAAGGACATGGGGCTTGGCGAGAGAAATACCGAGGTTGAAGCTGGCCATCGTTCTAGACTTGAGAACCCTTTTTGAACCTGCAAAAGGATTAGTGCAAATAGCTAACCTGTAGCTCTGATACCAATTGTTGGTTTTGAAACACGTTAACAAAGTATAAAATACGTTTTTTGATCAGCTATTGTCTTTTGTCTCTAAGGTTCATTAAGCCTTAGATGCGCTTCACTAGTATTGAATTGCGCTTTCGATACTTGAGATGCGCTTGACCAATGTAGAACACTTAGTAATGAATTTACTAATGTCCTTTAAGTGCGGAAGTGGTCAGACGACAATAAAGCGCGCTTTAAGTTGTTAGAGCGCACCTATATTTGCACACACAAGAATTTCCAAAGGTGAGAACCCTAAGCCACTAGCTGACTCGGGATAAAACTCACCACTACACTTGTATTGATTAAGAAGTGATTACAATCTCTTGCTTCAACACGAGAAGCTCACTCGTAAGCACTCTCTCTACAATACTCTCAATTCAGCTCTGGAGAACAAAGGCACTCTCAACACTCTCTGATTACAAACGAATTATATCTCAAGCTCTCTCTAGCTTCCTATATCCTCAACGTTTGCAACCCTTGAAATGAATGAAATAGTACTCTATTTATACACAAGTCCTAAGCTAACCCTATAGCTTAACCGTGTAACAAACTGAGACTATATAAAATGCCACCTCATCAATCCGTGTGCCTTGATCACTTCACCAGAATTAATCAACGGCTTGGAGTGATTTGGTTTTGTTCTCCATGTGTTGATCCACGCCACATAAGCAATCCGTGTGCTTTTAGCTCTAACAAACTCTTGCCACGCTGGCGATCCCTGGAGTAGCGTCCCAAAGAGTGTGAAGTTCTTCTCGCACCTTCCTGTGCACGCAACTTGCACTCTCCCGCCTTACCAGCCTTCGAAGCGTCTAGATTTGTTCTCCTGTGCTCTGGCACACCCTAAGCTTCAGTGGAACTTCGTGATCAACTTTCTTCAACTACATTCAAGCGCATCCCTATGCCCTCGAAGCTCGATCACTCTTACTTCTTGGTCTTGAATGGATTTATTTAAACACCGTTTGCGAAACTAACTTTCTCCGCTTGGTGTTAAGCGCGACTGTTACCAGTCAAGCGCATCTCTAAGTGACTTAAGCGCATCCTTACAAATATGGCAATGACCTGGAAGGCTTAAAAACACTAAGAAATTAAACATATTAGTTTGTTATCATCAAAACACAGAGAAATACATTGAGCTTTAATATTCCTACCAAAGCTCAACTAACAATAAGGAACTTTAAACACTATTTGTCGATGGCAACCCATTGAATTATATATTCTAACTTAAAGTTAGGTGAACGTTATTAATCACTTGTGAATGTAAATTAGTTCGATCTTCCAAGTGAAAAGATGATATGCAAGATCAATTTTTATTTAGACATATATAATATGACCATAAGTTTCAAGGATACTAAACTCATGTAGGGGTGATCGAAACATTGGACTTAATTTTTAATATCAATATAGTCAATTATTTAAGAGTAAATTAGAGTCTTCATATTCCTTGGGTGGTTCAAGGATTCAAATGAGGACTTAACACCATCATATACCAGTATATGATTTTTCACATATCATAGATAAATTTTATTTGGTCATATGATATATAAAGTGGGAGAATAAAATCAATAAAGTAGTCTATTGGTTGAGCATGAGGTAGCTCAAATTGTATACTAGAACGATTTTATGGAGTTGTCGACCATATCGATAGGGGCTTAGCCAGGATCACCTTTCGCGGGAGGCCAAATGACTAATCAAGATTTATTTCCAACGAAATCGAGCGATTTTTTTCTAAAGAATTTTGTAGCAAAAATATGCATAACACTATTAGACATACCGAATTTTTGTTACAGAATAAATTGTTTGAAAGCTCATAACTAAAGCTCGAACACACAAGAACATAAACAAATTCATCAATCTAATTTATTCAAAATTTAATTTAAATTAACATATCAAATCTAATAATAAGTGAACTCATCAACTTAAAATCCAATTGCGAAGCTAGAGATGTTTGTTTGGAGGGCACAAACTAAATTTAAATATATAGTTTATACTTACAAAAATTAGAATAAATAGAATAAATGCATGCTTACATAAATTACAACAATTTTTAAATGAAATTTATACATGACCAGTCACGTGACAGACCCGCCGAATCGTTTGATCATTTAATAGAAAATTGAGCAAGCACCTTGTCATCTTCCCTATATTCAACGATATTTAACAAGTTTAATTTCCTTCAATAACGACTATAATCAGGCAGTATAACTACTACATATAATCGTTCCGTTGGAGGTCAAGAGGGGATTAGGCCCCTCCTCGTCTCAATGTGGCTCCTCCATTGCATATGGATTAGGCAAAATTTCATTCCATAATTAAATTTGATTCGATTGACAATGATACATTCTCCCCATTGAAGCTTATCTCTACAAGATTGATAAATATATTCGATGTACGTCCTATTCATCCCTAAACAAACTAAAGTAATGCATCAAAGGAAAAGTGGGATTGTACAAGGGGCATGAGCTTTGTGGATTATTGTATACCTAGAGCTTATTTTGGGTGATCGCTTGGTATCAAGATAATCATTTTATTGAGATAAAATCCTAATTTTGGAGGAAGTGGAGAAGACGGCTATAAGTATAAGGCGTTGTAGGGAAATGCAAATCTTCGATATGACTAGATTCATTGGATTAGTGAAGAAGAACTCGAAGTTCAAACAAATCATGCACTAAAGGTACAACATATTATTGGTTGCATTCACTAACTAAAATGCTAGCTCATTTTTTTGATGTTCTTGTAGTAACTACAAATCAATCATTCACAAGAAAATACTTAAATAAACTTGAAGTGTAGAAGACTGTAGTTTGATGTCCTTCAAAATTAATTAGCAGAGTTAAGTTGTTGTTAATATATTTACGAATGATATCCAACGAGATTGAGATATAATGATCAAGAAATCTCGTATCCAAAGTTACATGAAATGACTTAAAGTACAAGTAAGGGTTGTTGGTTACAATCCATTTTGAAAGGAATCGAAATTGAGATATTCTTTAACAATATCCTTATATATATAAACACTTATAATAGAAGTAATATGTATTGATGTTTCTTGGAAAACGATAAAAGTTAATGATGTTGATTGGTAAAGTTGAGAATATTCAACTCACGCATACTCAAATCATAGTATATGTTTTGACCAAATGTATGTATAAATACTTAATTTCATTATATGCTTATCTATATTGGTTTGCCTTTATGGAATTTTCAAATGAGAGGGAGAAATACAACTGCACTTTTTTTTCTTAGTCTTTTTTTATTCCACTGAGTTTTATAAGACAAATTTTTTAATGAGGTAATTAGTAATATACATCCAAGGGGTAGTGTTATAATATTATTATATTGAATGTATATTAGGCATGCTTATGTAAATCCTATAGTTAGCTAATGAATCAAGCTTTGTAACTCCTATAAAAGGTTCTCATTAGAAGCCTAATAACACAAGACTCTCTTCACTAATATTTTTCTCTATTCTCTTCATTTATGACAGGAGTAATATTATATCTATTTATATACCAATTGATAATTACATTAATTTTCATATCCGCTAAGATCTAATTAATAAAACTATCATTACCTTTTTATCAGCACTAACATAAATTAAATTAACTTTAGATAGGACTAGCGAAAATTACCAGATTTTGAAAAGTTAATTAAATACTTATACTTTGAAATGATGATGAAATAAGCTATAATCATTTTAATGTATTTTTTCCTAAAACTAATGATTTATTATCCTAGGATTATACACAGACCCGTTCAAAGACGGATAGGCATGTCCGGCCCGTCATAGAATACGGTCGGGTTTGAACACCGATTTTTTCTTATCCGAGTTGGACATGAAATGTCCATATTAAAATGAAATGGACATAATTTTAGAAAAAAGTCCAAGCGGACAGGCCCGACATGCCCATAAATTTTTATAAAATATATACTTACTTATGACTAACAATAAGTGGTGAAGTAGAGTAAGAATATCACCCATATTATTGTTATTAAAATAAGTAAAGTAAGTATATCGTCAAAAATTAGGATATGTCTCACGTATATAAACCACATAATAAGATTTGATGATTGAACTCTAACAATCTATATTGATTCTTTCCAGCAAACACATAAAAAATCGACTTTCCAACCGTATTTTTAGATTTTGTAAAATTCTAATACGCTATTTCATAGGTTTTTAGGTTGTTAATTTGTATATTTATATATGAGAAGATTTAATAAAATAGGAAAAACGGGTATCATGTTGGTCAATCTGCCGTCAAAAACACAGTACACAGGTATGGATATAGAAATTATCCCATTTTATATGGGCGGATATAGCTAGGCTAGTATAAATGGATAAAATTAAAAATTTGACCTGGCCTATATTCATCCCAAACCTATCCATGTACAAATATATTTTTACACACTTATTAAAGAAGATATATTTAAACATATCTACTCTACTTAGTCTTAGTAAGAGAGAATTTCTAAATACATTCCACCTGATTTGAATGGTAAGATCCTGAAAAAGAAAACTTTTTTAAAATGATAAGATTTTCTTAATAAAACAATCTTTCGTATCCTTTTTGTCAAGAATGAGGATCATTGCTTTTGCTATTAATTATGTTTTTTTAGCAACCAAACTTCCACTAATACATTCCAACACAATCAGAATTACAGAGTTCGTTGAAAACATGTGAAAATCCAGGATCGAAATCACAATACATCATTGTCGGCGGCTTCAAACTAGCTAAGAAATGTGCCGGTCTATTACCATCCCTACGAACATGCGTCCAAGCGCACTCGCCACAGCTCCTAGCCATAACCCCAATCTTCTGCAGTTCCATCACAGCGCGCCTCCCCACCTTTTCTTCTTTCGAATCTTATTAATAACAGCGTACGCATCCGATTCGATACATATTTTCCGGAATCCTCGTTCCATGCAGCATTGAAGGGTCCATCGCACCACCTCAGCTTCAGCAATCTCTGGATCCTCAAAAACGTCGCCCGTCTAGACCCCAAAAACACCACTCTCCCTGTCGAATTTCTGGCGACAAAATCCGATATCCATCCCATCTTTCTTAGAAACTACAGCATCGCAATTCGCTTTTATCCAACCAGTAGTTGGAAGTTGCCACTTTTCAATTCACACCGGTTTTGTTCCACCCATGTTAACGTGCAACCTGCTTCTCTGAAAATTCTGCAGCATCTGGTTACACTCTTGAACAACACTATACCTCCAAATCCTTCCCTTAAAATAGTTTCTAATTTCGAGCCCTCCGAGCCCGCCAGCAGATCAGAACCCACAGTTCAAAGTCCTCGCCCCTCAGATAGTGTTGTGCATTACAAACCACTTCCCACATTGAGTCCCCCCTTCTTCCCCATTTGCTCAGCTTTGGGCATACTTTCCATAATGCAGTTTGTTCCCGGCACTTGAAAATTGCATGGATAGTCGATTCCACGCCACCACACCACTCACATTTAGCATCTGGGGTAATGTTTCTCCGCTCCAGATTAGCTTTCATCGGAAGGATCTCCTTACATGCCCTCCAAAGGAAAGATTTGACCCTCGGCGGCACACATAGGTCCCAAAGCTTCCTCCACATTTTCTCATTACCTGAATCCGAGGTCGAAGACTCACTCTCCACTTTTCTTAATTGACCTTTGATTAAGAGTTTGTAAGCAGACCTCACGTTAAGGTGGCCATCCTTCGCGTAGTGCCAAACTAGTTCATCACTACATGTTGGGTCCAAGAGTGTAATACCGAGGACCGTATCAACATCAGAAGCTGCAAACTCGGCCATATCTTTTCCTCATTCCGCACTCTCTATCCTAATCTATATATTCGATGAGCTTTACCAGCGGTGGACATCCCGTTCTACTGACAGGTTTGAATGAACTTGGTCTAGGGAGCCACCTATCTTCCCATGTCATGATATTGTTTCCATTACCCACCTCCATCGTAAGCCTTGTTTCAACACTTCTCTACCAGCGCAGATGCTTCTCCATGTATAGCTTGGGGATTTACCATCCGGGGCATCAATGAACTCCCCACGAGGAAAGTACTTTGCCTTTAAGAGCCGGGCTACCAAAGAGGAAGGGTCTTTCAAGATTCTCCACCCTTGTTTTGCAAGATGACCGAAGTTAAACATACCAAGATCTCTAAAACCGATACCATCCAAGTATTTTGGCTTGCACATTCTCTTCCATCTCAACCAGTGCGTCTTCTTGGAGTTGCTAGCATTGCCCCACCAATAATCACATAAAATCTGCTCAATATCCAAACAAAGGTTGTCCGGGAGGAGAAAGCACGACATCGTAAAATTCGGAATCGCCTGGGCGATGGACTTGATGAGGAACTCTTTTCCGGCTTTAAAGAGCATTCTGGTGTTCCACCCGCACACCTTCTTTAGTATCCTTTCTTTGAGTGACCAAAAATAATTTCTTCGATCTAACCACCATGGTTGGCAACCCCAAATATTTTTCGTGTTTCTCCACCTCTCTCACTCCCAATCGTGATTGAATTTCCATCCGCCTATCCAGCTGCACATTCTTGCTAAATGAAAGCTCCGATTTCTGGTAATTCACCTGTTGATCGGACGCTTCTCCAAATGCTTGGAGGATGCTAACAAATTCAGCACTTTGTTGACAGGTATCCACTACAAAGAAAATGTGCGAAACCGAAGGTTCATCCTGCACAATTCGGATGCCATGGAGTCTACCAGCCACTTCGCTCCTCTTGATCATTCTCGAGAGGGATTTAGCGCATAGAACAAACCAAAATGGGGAAGTCACCCAAGGTCCTCAAAGAGTGCTCCATGAATGTCTATTCCACCCTATCTTACACCTTTGCTATATCGAGCTTAAGAGCCATATAACTCTTCTTCCCCTTTCGCTTTGTCTTCATATGGTGGAATAACTCGAGAGCAACCAGCACATTGTCGGTTATGAGTCTCCCCGGGACAAAGGCACTCTGAGATTCGGAAACAATCTTGTGAAGACAAACTTTCAGCCTGTTCGCCAAGATCTTAGATATTACTTTGTACAGAACATTACACAAGCTAATAGGTCAACTCCGTCATCCTGCAAGGCTCGTCTACTTTTGGAATCAAGGCAATGTAAGTATCATTTAAGAAAGTGGGAAATTCAGCACCATTAAGAACAGAGAGGATGAACTTAGTAACCTCGTTCCCAATCACATGCCAGAATCTTTGAAAAAAGAGTCCCGACCTGCCACCACGACCCAGAGTTTAGTTGGATGAATAGAAAAGAAAGTATCTTTAACCTCTTCTTGCATGAATGGGGCTAGGAGCTCCTTGTTATTCTCATCTGACACAATTGGTGCAATACCATCACAAGCACACATGGATTCAGGTTTGAACGTAGATTCAAACAAGCTAGAAAAATACTTTCGTGCGACATCCTCCATTCCCCCATAAGTTCTCCGTTCCATCCCCTCCTCAGCGATTAATTTTTTAAGGTGGTTCATTCACTTTCTCCCCGTGGCTTTCCTATGAAAGTACGACGTGTTACTATCTCCCCATTTGAATTCATTCGCTTTAGATCTTTGTAGCCACATTGCCTCCTCCCTCCCCATTAGCTCTCTTTCCTTCCCTTCAAGTTCTTTCCTCCTGCGAATCAGATTACCATTCATCCCCTTCTTGTTCATAGCCCATAACTCTTCTCTGATTAACCACAGTTGTATATTAACATTCCCAAAACATTTGTAATCCCACTCCTTGAGGTCCCTAGCACACCTAGCGATCTTAACTCCCACACTCCCCTAGCCTATTTCGTCCGTAGAGCCCTGCCAAGCGTTTCAAATCACCTCCCCGCACATATCATCGTCCAACCAAATTGTTTCAAAACGGAATGGTCTCGGAACCTTCGGACCCTCGATTGAATCCATTTCCTCCAAAATACACTTGTTCGGAACATGGTCAGAGCCACATCGCTCCAGATGAACTACGGATGCATTTGGGAAACTACTACACCATTCTTCGTTGGCAAAAGCCAGGTCAATCCTCTCTTGGATGAACTCCTCCCCTCCCCTCCCCTACCATTGTCCCACGTGAACCTATGACCATGAAAACCCAATTCTCGTAGTCCGCATTCCTCCATCACCGTTCTAGAATTCAACACCTCCCTCACATCCACTTGTAATCCTCCACGTTTATACTCCATATTGAAAAGTAGGTTGAAATCCCCAAGGCATAACCAACCCTCATGCGGGTCTACACTGAGCCTCGAAATCAGATCAAGGGTGCACTGCTTTTTCCCATGATTTGCCCATCCATACATCCCTGTCAAACGCCAAACCTTCCTCTCGACGTTGATCGACACAAGGGCGTCGATATGATGTGCCGTATAGGACACCAACTTCACATCAACACATTCTTCCCACATTAAACTTAAACTACCTGACCTTCCCATACATTCAACATGAAAACCATACTTAAAACCCAGTCTCATCTTAATTTTCTCCATATTCTTACTGTTACAATTATTCTCCATAAGAAACAACAACTTTGGGGCATTCGCTCTCACTAAATTAGTGAGCCTAGTAACCGTCAAGGCCTTCCCCATCCCACAGCAGTTGTAGCTAATGATACTCATTATTCCCGACGGGGGAGGAAACTCTCCTCCCGCGCCGATGCCAATCCAGTGTTGTCCAACTCCATTCTCCTCCTTTTCTTCGTGCCTCCTATACTCTCCTCCACCTCCACCGCCGCAGCTATCTCCATTGGGTCCCCGATTGTTTTCTCTTTCCTCTTTTGCCCCGCTTTTTCCTCATTACTCTTGGTTGCAGCTTCCTGTCGTGCCCTCCTCTTCCACTTCTTTTCCTTCTTTTCAGTCTCCTCTGACTCACTCGGGTATGTGTCAAACTCCCTGGTTCCTCTTCCGTTCTCCACGGACTTTCCTTTCTTCTTATCGTTTGTAATCGCCAACAACTTTGCATTAATCTCCTTGCCAGACCTCCCATTTCCCTGTTTCCTCACATCAGCCCCTTTAGTTCCTCCATCAACTTTCTCACTATCGGTAACACTTTCAGTTTCCTTCCTCAGCATCAACCGTTCCACCTCTTGTGCAGCTTCCTCAATCACTTCTACACCCTTCGCACCCTGGCACCAATCCTCATTTTCCTCATGCCAATCGAACTCCTCCGGCAAACTTTGAAGGGATTTTCTGACTGAATTAGAAGACGAAGATGTGCTTGTTCCCCCTTTGATTTCCTTCATGGCAAGATGCACTTCTTTGTCTCTCGACCACTCCTGTGATGTTCTCTCCATCATCTTCATCGAAGAAGCTCTCATCCATTCCCCATATTCATTCTGAAAATTTCTAGCACTTTCATCCTCACAATCGATATCAACGTGTCCCAACCTTCCACACGCATAACAGAAATTCGGTAATCTTTCGTACTTCACCTCAATCCACATTTTCTCCCCCCCCACCCCACACTGAATGACCACACCTCTTCCCAGAGGTTTAGTAATGTCAATTGACACCCTTACCCTAATGAACCTCCCGCAGAGCAGTAAATCCTTTTCATCGACTTCAACAACTTTCCCCATTGATGCCCCCAATTTCTTTGCCATCTCCAGATTATGCATCGGCATCGAATGTCATAAAAACAAACCCAGAACACAGCAGAAACAAATTTCATCTGGGAGGGTTGATCGTTACCTGGTTCTTTCAGCATTAGAAGCGATTTTTCGAATGCCCACGACCCCCCTTTCAGAACTCTGTCCTTCTCCAACCCGTATGCGAACTGAAACAGGAATAGGTTATTCCTTATTTCCCGGAATGCAAATCCCTTCTTCAATTTCCATTCTCCCTTCATTGTGGATCTAAGGGCAAAAGTGTTAAAAGGCCTTGAGGTAATCAGGGAACCCACCAGTATTGTCGTATTCGTCGGACGCTCCGCGACTTGTTCATTTGGGTCCTCCACCACCGTAATACATTATTCAGCAGTTAGATGTAGATTCCTGCTATTACCCACTTCATCCATCCTCAGCCTCGATTCCATTGTGTCCCTCTGCAACCGACCCCCTTACGGGAGCAACTACTCAAACCAACCTTGTCAAACCTCAATCCACGTGACTTGATCTGAGAAACTCGCACAAATTGGCGAGGACAACCCAGCCCCTTCACTGAGAATGGAAGGGATGAAAAAGATGAGACACACAAAGGTGCACGACGACGAACTCTCTCTTAACCTAGGGTTTTTTTAGAATATTAATTATGTTAAGAAGAAGCAAAAGGTGCCTTAGAAGAGCTAGAAATGGAAGTAGGACAACACAAAAATTCAGAAAAATAGAATCTGATTGGACGGCTAAGCAAGCATGTGCATCCGCAATGGCATTAGC
Source organism: Phyllobates terribilis (assembly GCF_046119375.1). Classification (NCBI taxonomy): domain Eukaryota; kingdom Metazoa; phylum Chordata; class Amphibia; order Anura; family Dendrobatidae; genus Phyllobates; species Phyllobates terribilis. The sequence continues at coordinate 9,394 of NW_027365766.1, read as the reverse complement.
AGTACACTTTGCATGTTGAAGCTTGATGACAAACATGTGGAAGTCCGTTTTAACCTCCTTTGGAGGCCCGTTAATCTCACATATCATGTTTGTGAATGACATCCTTCTTACAAGGAAGCATTGATTGTTCAAGTAGAATAGATCAATTGGTGCTTAGAGCTCTTTTGTCATTCTTCCTCAAGCAGGTAAGTACTTGTAACTCTAAGATTTTTGCGTCTCCTAATATTTTCAGTCAAGTTAATTGATCAAATTAGGAGTGCAAGTGGGATGCAAGTCACCGAGGACCTTCACATCTACCTTGGGACCTTCACAAGTCTATCAGGAAATGACGTTCGAGCCTCTTTTACGAAACATCAACGCTCGACTTAGTGGTTGGAGAAGTCGACACCTTAGCCTTGGGGGTCGTGTGGACCTTGCCAAGTCAATGCTCAATTCTCTACCGGTGTACACAATGGCGGCAATTCCAGTGCCCATTTCCACGTGTGACAAGATCGGCATGGTCACTAGATCCTTCATTTGGGGAGATTGTGAGTGAGTGAGGAAGATGCACATGGTGACTTGGAATGAGATTAGCAAGCTGATAAATCTTGGTGGGCTTTGTATTAATAGAATGGTTGAACTTAATCTTGCTCTCAATGGTGAAACCGCTTGGAGAATTTTACATGGCAGTGATGATCTTTCGTGGTTGGAGAGTGAAAAGAAGTCACTCTCCAACCACTAAGTCGAGCGTTGATGTTTCGTAAAAGAGGCTCGAACGTCATTTCCTGATAGACTTGTGAAGGTCCCAAGGTAGATGTGAAGGTCCTCGGTGACTTGCATCCCACTTGCACTCCTAATTTGATCAATTAACTTGACTGAAAATATTAGGAGACGCAAAAATCTTAGAGTTACAAGTACTTACCTGTTTGAGGAAGAATGACAAAAGAGCTCTATGGTGAGAACTTATGTGAAAATATTAGGAGACGCTCGACTTTTGTGAAAAGAAGTCACTCGTGGATCATTTGGAGAGCTATGAAGTGTAGCCTGGGAGTTGTCATCAACAAGGGCTCGTGGAGGATGCTTGGCAACAACCAACTAGCCAAGTTTGCGGCTCCACTTGTGGGTCACTAAAAGATGGCTTGCGCAGTGGGATCTTTCTCATATTGATGAGCAGTGTGTCGAGACTATGGTGAGAACTTATCAGAAACATGCTACGAGCTGTAAATATTTCCTCTTTAAGAACGTATTTCCCTTGGAGGTAATGGTCCAGATTGCCGCTCACAGTGTTTGAGAGGTGAGTGCTGCTCATGATTGTCTCTCTTGAACGCATTACCCAAATGGTAACTTTAGTGTTGCCTTGGCCTATGACACCGTTCATGACAAAGGTAACGAGGCTTCAATTAACTTTTCTACTTTTAACCATATTTGGAGATTGAGAGTACGGGAACGAGCACGATTTTTCACATGGTTAACCATCAAGGGTACCAATGCAGAGAGATTGAGAAGTCACTTTGCTAGCATGGCCGATTGTCCTCGGTGCTCGGGGACACCATGATCTTTTTCCCATGCATTGAGAGACTGTTTCGCGGCTAGAGATTTGTGGGAGCTCTTCAACTGAGCCTTGTCCTCTCGGACTTCTTCAACCTAGATTTTGCGGTTTGGATGAGAGAGTACCTTACTGTCACACCTAATGGGTTTCCGAGACCGAATACTTTTACTACCGTCATTTGGCATATCTAGAAGTGGAGGAATAGATGGGTCTATGACTGAGAAGAATTTGTGGCGACAATGGGGACTGTATTCAAGCCTTGTGAAGCTGCCAGGGAGGACAATGCGGTTGGCATGGTGAGACAAGTTTCTATGATCTCTTCGTATACTCCTCTGAATGGTTGCATCAAGATTAATACTGATGGGGCGATCCATACGTCAAGGAAGAGCAAGCGCAATTGGAGTCCTCGGAAACACTCAAGGTAAGTGGATTGGTGGTTTTTTTCCCATAATATTGGCATTTTATCACTTCCAATGGCCGAGATGTCAGGGATCGTCTTAGGCATGACCATTGCCTAGAATCTTGTCTTCAAGAGGGTTTGTTCCGAAACAGATTCGAATTAAGCGCTTTTGCTTCTAAACAAATCTATGGATCGTTGTCATCCCATCATGAGTCTCATTGCTACAATGAAAGGCTGAATTTGTAGGGAATGGGTTTCCCAGGTCCGGCATGTCTTCCGGGAGACCAATCTAGTGGCGGACTCATTGCCTTCCCCTGATTTTGGTTTCCACTTGTTATTTCGTCTATCGTCTGCTACAGAGGGTGTTTATGGAAATTCTGGATGAGGATTTAAGGTGACAAGCTACGTCACGTTTAATCCTTTTACAGTTCAATATTTTTAATATTAATATATATTGTGAGAGCAACGCTCTTCTTTCTAAAAATGGAAGAAGCTGTTTTTGTTGTTGCTGAGTGTTACAAACATGGCGTACCTAATCATCCGAATAGAATAGAGATTAGAGTTAGACAGACAAGTTTTGAGCTCCATTATGTTGGGATATCTTCTTAGCTGGTTTGGTAGTTTTTTAACTTGATAATGCTGTGTTTAACGATTTTGTCACTTGCCGAGTGATTCTCGGTCTCTCAGTCTTTTCTTATATAACAAAATCGCTGTCAATCTGTCGATTGTAAATAATCATATATCAATGATTAAAAAATGTTTCCTTTTTCCTATGTTACCGCCACTCCCTCCCCTCTCTCGTTTGTCCTCTCTTCTTCTACTTCTATAAAACCCTTGCATTGCATTCTCCGTTAGCTGCATAAAACCATCAGACAACCATCTTTCCAAAACCTTCTTATTCTTCATTTCCATTCCCGTGTTATTCACTCCACAGGGTCCCCCACCCATGGCAGCCATTGGAGGAGGTGAGATAAACCTCACCTCCAAACCCCAACAGCACGACTGTGCTATTTCGATTCCTCCAGACCAAAACCTTAATAAAATCCCCACTGAATCAGGTCCGGGTTTGAGCCGCCGAAATACTTTCAATAGATCCAAATCTAGAGTTGGCGATGCCGAGACCAATGTTCCTTCTGCAACTGGCTCTCAACGCATTAGCGGTTCAGGAAGGAAAGGAGAGGGAAAAGATGGTCCTGATGAAAGAGAGGTTTACAGGAGGGTGACTGCTCAGTTGAACGCCCGCAATCAGATGAGAATGACAGTTAAGTTTCTGGTTCAGTTCGTTATCTTCTTCACCATTTTGACTTGTTTGGTTTGTAGCTTCACTGTTGAGGGTATGCGCGGGGTTAAGTTTTATGGGCTTAGGCTATGGAAATGGTTTGTGCTTTTGATGGTGATCTTCTCCGGGTTGTTGATCACCCAATGGGTTGTTCACTTGGCTGTCTTTTTCATTGAGTGGAAGTTCATTCTGAGGAAGAATTTGGTCTATTACACCCATGCTTTGAAGAAAAGTGTTGAGGTTTTCATCTGGATTGCTGTGGTTTTAGCCACTTGGGTTGCGTTATTCAAGTCTGACGTCCATCATTCATCTTCCAAAGCCAAGAATGTTCTTGATTTTGTGACATGGTCACTTGCATCCTTGCTTATTGGCTCTTTTGCGTGGTTGATGAAGACCACTCTGTTAAAGATCCTCTCAGCCTCATTCCACTTGAACCGGTTCTTTGGCCGGATTCAGGACTCGGTTTTCCATCATTATGCTCTCCAGGTCCTCTCTGGTAGGCCTGTAATGGCGTTTACTGTGCCGCCACAGCCTACTACTTCTGAAAATGCCAAGTCTTCAAAAGAGAAGAAAGTGATTGATGTTGGGAAGCTTCATCAAATGAAGAAGAACAAGGTTCCATCTTACACCATGCAGCTTTTGGTTGACGTAGTCTCCAATTCGGGCCTGTCTACCATGTCGGGTATGCTTGAAGAGGATCATGTGGAGGGCGGTGTTGAGCTTGATGATGATGAGATCACCAGTGAGGAGCAAGCTTTTGTCACTGCTGTTAGAATATTCGAGAATATCACCTTTTATAAAGATGAAAACAAAGAGTAATTTGCTTAATTTTCCTCCTTCTCTTCCTCCTCCTTCTTCTCTACGATCACTTAGTTAACAGTTTTAAACATCTGTTTTTCCAGCTTTATAGAGAGGAGGGACTTCCAGAAGTTCATGTTGGAGCAGGAAGTGGATCTTCTGTTCCCGAATTTTGAGCCAAATGAGAAAGGGGAAATAAGTATAACAGCTTTCAGAAAGTGGGTGGTAAGAACTATCTCTCATGATCAATTTGGAGTTTATTTGGTGCGTGTGTTTTTATAATGATTTTATTATTTATAAGAAATTTTTATTTGGAATTATCTTTGATTAAAAAATATTTTGAAAAATTCATGTATCTATATCTAATTATTAAAGTTGAGTTTTGCTCTATCATATATCAACCATTCATTGATCAACGTTAACAATGTATTTAAAAAAATTATTAACATATATTATTTGGTATCACATCAATAATACATTTAAATTTTTTTAAAACTCACTTAAAATTAATCTTTAAAAACATGAATTTCAAATCTATGAAAAAATTAAGATTATATACTACTAAACGTTGAATCCTCAATTTCTTACAGATTTATATGATTTTCTTTTCATTTGAAATAAAAAAATATGTGATAAATTATGTTATTATTTTCTATAATGAGAATTGTATAATAGTCTTTATTAACTTTTTATTTATGCATCTACATTAATATTTAAAATTATCGCTCCCATGATCGACACAAGTCTGAGACTAGTACTAGTCTAATAGTGTAAAAGTTTATGTATTTATTAAAAACTAAATTCAAATAGATTAGTTACTTTAATATTAGTTACTTGTTTTAAAAAGGTAGAGTATGTGAAAAAAGATTAAAATTAATTTGTTTGAATGTAAAATAGTTTTATTAAAAAAGTTTTATTTTTATTTTTTGCAAGTCCAAATTAAAGAGCTTGCTTTTATTCCTCCGTAAAATGTAAACTTGATACTCCCTCCATTGATATAACAGGTCATTCTAGGGTTCACAACAAAACTAAAAAAAAACATAATTTGATTGAAACAAAATTAAGAAAATTGATTTTGGGACCAGATTACACTTCCTTATTACTAAGAAAGCCAAGAAGTTAATTGACTTTTCAAAAAGGGTCTTTGTTAAAAATCACCCCTCCAAATAACTATATTTCCTAAACCACTGTCATATTATATATTTGTGAAAAATTAATTTTTAATGTCTTCTTTTACTAAAATCACACCTCTTCCTATGTTTTGTTAACAAAATCGTTAGTGTGCGTGTGTGGGTGTCACGCGCCTGTTTAATTCACTTTAACTTATTTAATTGTACATGCCATGAGTTCGTTATTTCACAGGGTGATTTCGTTAGGGTTTGTGGGCAATTGATTTGGGGGTTTTCAAAAGAGTGCAATAAATTGAGTTCATGGCATGTACAATTACCCGGTAGTGTTGAATTAGGGCTCAATTAGGGCTTCGATTGAGTCGGTAGTGTTGAAATCGCGGTCGGCGACGCCATTTGAAGTAGCGTGGATGAGAAGTCGGCCGCCGGAGGGAACTCCGACATGGGAGGAAAAGGTGCAGTTGACGACAACGACGGTGTAGACTCGTCCGTAGCCCCAGTCGGGAAGGATCTGTGTTCCGGTGACGGAAACAGATGCGGAGGAGTTGTGGGTTTGGTACTCGCAGAGGTAGGAAGGGCGGCCGTAGACATGGAGTGGCTTGGAGGATAAGGAAATGACAGAAAAAGAGTTTGGGGCGCCACGGTAGGCGGACATTAGGATGAAAGAGTATGCGGCGGCTCCGACGGGGTTAAAGGAGCGTTTAATGACGCCGGAAGGGAGGAGTTCGGCGGATCTGAAGGGAGGAGTACTGGAGGAGGAAGTGTTAGTGGTAACATTATCAGCGACGGCGGTGGTGGAGGAGAGGCAGAGACGGATGTCGGAAGAGAAGCGAGAAGGGAGGAGCTGAAGGAGAGTGGCGAGAGAGCAGAGGAGGAAGAGAGCAGTGACGAGGAGCTTGAGCTCGGCGGCGCAATTCCGGGCGAGGCCTACTAAAGCTTCTTTTCTCCTCCGCCGGCGGCGAGTACTTTCTCTTTCAATTTCTTCACCATGATGGGTTGGACTCGGTCTAAAGCAAAAGGAGGTGAGTTGGATTTTGTGCAGGAATGGCTTCGAAATCCCAACGGAGGAGGAATTAATGTGGGGAATAATATTGTAGTACTCACACACACCCACACTAATGATTTTTTTAACAGATTATAGTGAGAGGTGTGACTTTAGTAACGGAAGGCATTAAAAGAGTGGTTTTTGACAAATATATAATATGGGGGTGGTTTAGGGGAATATGGCTATTTGGAGGGGTGGTTTTAGGCAAAAGACCCTTTCAAAAATTATACGTTTTTATTAATATTTTATAAAAAAAAATAGCTTCATTTCTTATTTATGTTCTATTTTGTACGAAGAAGCCAACCTACTCCCACTTATGATGAGTTTCGAGTCTTCAGTTGCATGTGTCCACACATTTTTATGGAGGCTTCATTTGCTAATTAGTAGGTTTATTTGTCAAGATTCATGTTAATTTAGAAAACATTCAATGCTCATCTCGAAACCATTGGATTACCATGTCCATTATCGGCGAGGTTCATTTGGTGTCCTAAAGATTGACTTTTCGAAACTAATTTCTGAAAATCTTTCTTGCAAGTTTCGTGGGAAAATTTATATATTATTTTGGCAGGAAAAAATAAATCGGAGAGAGTATATGTTTTGTCGTCTTGGAGTGGTTACTCAGCAGGAATTCTGACATTGTAGTTATATTCTTTTCCACAGGTGAAGGTATTCAAAGACCGACAACAGTTACAACATGCTTTGAATGACAATAAGACGGCTGTTAAGCAGTTGAACAAGATTGTCACAGCAATCCTTCTTGTTATACTCTTCATACTATGGCTTCTTCTCACAGAGCTAGCATCAACAAAGCTACTTCTCTTCTTCTCATCGCAACTTGTTGTAGCTGCTTTCATATTCGGTAACACGTGCAAGACTATATTTGAAGCCATCATATTCGTGTTCGTGACACATCCGTTTGATGTCGGGGATCGTTGTGTGATTGATGGAAACATGGTACTAATCTCCCTTAAGATTTTATTTACAGCTTCTCTTGTCTTGTCTTCATAAGTCAACTGTAGAAATTTACTGTTTTCTGCAGTTTGTGGTTGAGGAAATGAACATCTTGACTACCGTCATGTTGAAACCTGACAAGGAGAAAGTTTACTATCCTAATTCTGTTTTGGCTACGAAGCCAATCAGTAACTTTTATAGGAGCCCAGAAAGTCAAGGTGATACGGTGGAGTTTTGTATTGATTTTATGACTCCATTAGCAAAGATTGGAGAGCTTAAAGACAGAATAAAGATGTAAGTGCCTTTCTCTCTCATCTTGATAAAATATGGGTTTGGGTTATATTAGTATATCATGCAAAATATGCTATGTTTCAGCTGATGACGTAGTAAGCTTGTCTTATATGCTAAAGATGCTAATCGTGGTAATCATCAAGTTACAGTGCAGAAAGAAATGTGGACATACTAGATTAAAGTAATGGGAAATCATTCAATGAGACAAATGATAATTCTTACTGCATTGAGTTTTTTTTTCCATACAAGAATCACCCTAGCGTTGTAGCATTCATTATAACGACTGTAATCGGATTCGAAAAAGTGATTAGCATTATGTGTCTGGTTGCTATGTGTCCATACAGGTTTTTATTAGAGAATCCCACCATTTGGAATCCGGATCACAGTGTAGTGGTGAAAGAGATTGAGAATGTCAGCACGATCAAGATTGCTGTTTATGTTAACCACACGATTAACTTCCAAGACTATGGAGAAAAAAGTAAGAGGAGATCTGGATTTCTTTTAGAACTGAAGAAAATATTTGAGGATCTTGAAATTAAATACCATCTTCTACCTCAAGAAGTTATTTTCAGCAATGCACTACCTGTGGCCTATCCAACAAGCCAAATTTAAACCAATTGTTCATGGCTGAAGACTTCTTTTGCCACTCAGTAAGTGAGGATATGGTATAAGAGAATGTGTTTAGCATCTATTTGGTAGAAGTTTTTTTTATAATGTTTCAGTGTTTGTTGTCATCGTTTGGAATTTATGTGTAATAAAGTTTTGATTTATGTAACTATGTATGGATTTAGCTAGTTCATTTCAAGTGATGTTAAACAAAATCAGTTTCTCAACAACAACAATCTTCCAAGTATATTTTCGTTAATTCTGGATTTGCGGATTACGTAGTAGTACGAGAAGATGTTTTATGATAGACCTAAAAACACGTCAAAACAAACTAGATGTAAAAAAAAGTAATAAAAAGGATCAAAATGGCCATAATGCCACTAGCCTTCCATTTCTAATCTCTTGTAGTAAGACACGTCTTCAGTAAGCATCAACAACGAGAGATGGAAAGAATGTGTTCTATTTCCAATGTAATGTCAATGTGAGTGAGTGGTAGAAAGAAGGAAGCATCATTGTTAAGCCCATTGAAGAACCAGAATGACAATTTGGGAAGCCATAAAAGAAGGATTCAAGCCAAGGCTTAACTGAGGGAGAAGGAGGTGTTGGACTAAGCACACATAATGTGCAGGATAGAGCAGATCTAAAAGCAAGAATCTTGAACTCAAAGCTTATGCTACTACAAAAAAACATTTGGAAGACGGCATTTACAGCTCAGCTACCACAAGAGTTTAAGTTATTGAATTCCATAAATGAGGCTTATCGCACATATATCTTATAGATTATTGACCATTTTGATCCATAAGATTTTGACAAATATATGTACATGAAAAACTACTATCTGTTGAAAAATCAATCCTTAAGAGCACTTGTAATAAACCATATGATCAGTGGTCCGTAGCGGTATTCTCAATCCAGATTGTGCCTGTATGAAAGAAAAAAAATCATCGACGCATATGCAAATCCAGTTACCCAAAAGACTATGCAGAACTTACAATATGTGATAATGATTCGTATACCTAATATATTCAAGAATACAAAATGGAGATTCTGTTATTTACTAGAGGTGGTACATTGGATAATATATTGGTCATTCCGTACAATCCCTACCTTCTTGCATCTTAAGATTGTCATATTAATTTGTTGAAGTATGTTCGACTATAGATGGTTTCAAACATATATATATATATATATATATATATATATATATATATATATATGAAGGTTATGATTGAGTAAGCTTTAGTAATTATGAGTATGACTCACCTAGACAAGAAGAAATCACATATTGTCGGAATAGAAGATGGATATCTTCTCCTAAAGTTGTATGGAAAATATTTAGCTTCAATTTATTTTAGATAAATCGTTCATT
>NW_027365765.1:0-94406 GCF_046119375.1 Phyllobates terribilis | reverse complement strand
TGATGTTAAAATGTGTGTGTTTCTTACAGTCTAGAGGCTGCTTATTCTGATGGAGGAAAACACTGACAGCATCCTTCATGATCACTGAAAGAACTGTTCTCCTTTCTCCTGCCCCACACTGATCTATCTGATCGGTGCAGTGCAGGGGAGAAAGTCACCAGGACTTGCACGGATGTTGCGCATCCTGTGTAGCTGAAAAAACTTCTGCAAGACTAGCCCTTGGACCTCTTTATGAAAAGAAGAACGACACTCCTGATATGTGAGGTGGCATGGATAGGGTCCCAATCAAACAAAGTTGTTGATTAGCCATTGAACCTTTCAGGTCATGTGATCAGTCACATTCCTGGAAGGAATTTCAAGATGTGGTAATGTATACGATGGATGAGTGTACATATATATATATATATATATATATATATATATATATATATATATATATATAAGTGTTTGTGTGTGTGGAGCTGCATGAGTATATAAGAGAGCTGTTGGTGTATGTAAGAAAGCTGTGTACAAGTATGTAGCAAAACAGTGCGTGTATGTAACAGAGGTGTGAGTGCATACTTCAAAGCTGTAGAAAAGCTATATGTGTTAGAACTGTGTTTGTGTATGGAGGAGAGTTGTGTGTGTATTTCGGAAAATTGCGTGTGTGATAGTAGTAGAGTTGTGTGTATGCAGGAGAGATGTGTGTATGTAGGAAAGAGGGTGGAAACTTATCAATGCTATAGGACCTATGCAAGAACCTAACATGATCAAATTTGACTTATGACAATACAGCTTTAAAAAATGCATTGGCAGCAATTGTACCGATCATCTACTTTCAATGAATGATCAGCAAATTGGTGAAAGTACACCTATTAAAAAAAAAATAACAGCCTCCTCCATATCCCCTCTAGCTGTCCTGTCCATCACCAAGATAGGTGCGTTTTCTGCCATTTTAGGTAGAAGTAATGTTCAACCAATTTGCTTCTAATTTAGACAAAGTAGTAGGAAAGTTTATCAAACAAACTCTACATATGAGCTCTATCTATTTTACAATACGTGTAATATGTATTCACAAAATGTCCATTTTCTATATGTGTGAACTTCACATCTTTTTTTTTTTTAGTAAGTTTTAGTGCATGATGAGGTGGTGTTTACCTATAGGATCCACCATCTCTTGGACTGGGCACCATTGATGGTATTTATTGGGCCCCACGTTCTTAAGTAAATCTCAATATTGCTTCAAAAAGGTAGCTATGCATATACAGTTTACAGACAGAATGTTAACATATTAAGCAAGAGTGTGACAACTTATCAGTGCTAAATGTGCCATAAAAAAACCCAGCATGTAAAATTCTTAGCTTTGACAAGTGACAACATATCTGGCAAAATGCATTGTAAACCAAATGTAATTTTTAGCTGCAGTAAATTTTAGACAATCAAAATGATGTTAAAATGTGTGTGTTTCTTACAGTCTAGAGGCTGCTTATTCTGATGGAGGAAAACACTGACAGCATCCTTCATGATCACTGAAAGAACTGTTCTCCTTTCTCCTGCCCCACACTGATCTATCTGATCGGTGCAGTGCAGGGGAGAAAGTCACCAGGACTTGCACGGATGTTGCGCATCCTGTGTAGCTGAAAAAACTTCTGCAAGACTAGCCCTTGGACCTCTTTATGAAAAGAAGAACGACACTCCTGATATGTGAGGTGGCATGGATAGGGTCCCAATCAAACAAAGTTGTTGATTAGCCATTGAACCTTTCAGGTCATGTGATCAGTCACATTCCTGGAAGGAATTTCAAGATGTGGTAATGTATACGATGGATGAGTGTACATATATATATATATATATATATATATATATATAAGTGTTTGTGTGTGTGGAGCTGCATGAGTATATAAGAGAGCTGTTGGTGTATGTAAGAAAGCTGTGTACAAGTATGTAGCAAAACAGTGCGTGTATGTAACAGAGGTGTGAGTGCATACTTCAAAGCTGTAGAAAAGCTATATGTGTTAGAACTGTGTTTGTGTATGGAGGAGAGTTGTGTGTGTATTTCGGAAAATTGCGTGTGTGATAGTAGTAGAGTTGTGTGTATGCAGGAGAGATGTGTGTATGTAGGAAAGAGGGTGGAAACTTATCAATGCTATAGGACCTATGCAAGAACCTAACATGATCAAATTTGACTCATGACAATACAGCTTTAAAAAATGCATTGGCAGCAATTGTACCGATCATCTACTTTCAATGAATTATCAGCAAATTGGTGAAAGTACACCTATTAAAAAAAAAATAACAGCCTCCTCCATATCCCCTCTAGCTGTCCTGTCCATCACCAAGATAGGTGCGTTTTCTGCCATTTTAGGTAGAAGTAATGTTCAACCAATTTGCTTCTAATTTAGACAAAGTAGTAGGAAAGTTTATCAAACAAACTCTACATATGAGCTCTATCTATTTTACAATACGTGTAATATGTATTCACAAAATGTCCATTTTCTATATGTGTGAACTTCACATCTTTTTTTTTTTTAGTAAGTTTTAGTGCATGATGAGGTGGTGTTTACCTATAGGATCCACCATCTCTTGGACTGGGCACCATTGATGGTATTTATTGGGCCCCACGTTCTTAAGTAAATCTCAATATTGCTTCAAAAAGGTAGCTATGCATATACAGTTTACAGACAGAATGTTAACATATTAAGCAAGAGTGTGACAACTTATCAGTGCTAAATGTGCCATAAAAAAACCCAGCATGTAAAATTCTTAGCTTTGACAAGTGACAACATATCTGGCAAAATGCATTGTAAACCAAATGTAATTTTTAGCTGCAGTAAATTTTAGACAATCAAAATGATGTTAAAATGTGTGTGTTTCTTACAGTCTAGAGGCTGCTTATTCTGATGGAGGAAAACACTGACAGCATCCTTCATGATCACTGAAAGAACTGTTCTCCTTTCTCCTGCCCCACACTGATCTATCTGATCGGTGCAGTGCAGGGGAGAAAGTCACCAGGACTTGCACGGATGTTGCGCATCCTGTGTAGCTGAAAAAACTTCTGCAAGACTAGCCCTTGGACCTCTTTATGAAAAGAAGAACGACACTCCTGATATGTGAGGTGGCATGGATAGGGTCCCAATCAAACAAAGTTGTTGATTAGCCATTGAACCTTTCAGGTCATGTGATCAGTCACATTCCTGGAAGGAATTTCAAGATGTGGTAATGTATACGATGGATGAGTGTACATATATATATATATATATATATATATATATATAAGTGTTTGTGTGTGTGGAGCTGCATGAGTATATAAGAGAGCTGTTGGTGTATGTAAGAAAGCTGTGTACAAGTATGTAGCAAAACAGTGCGTGTATGTAACAGAGGTGTGAGTGCATACTTCAAAGCTGTAGAAAAGCTATATGTGTTAGAACTGTGTTTGTGTATGGAGGAGAGTTGTGTGTGTATTTCGGAAAATTGCGTGTGTGATAGTAGTAGAGTTGTGTGTATGCAGGAGAGATGTGTGTATGTAGGAAAGAGGGTGGAAACTTATCAATGCTATAGGACCTATGCAAGAACCTAACATGATCAAATTTGACTCATGACAATACAGCTTTAAAAAATGCATTGGCAGCAATTGTACCGATCATCTACTTTCAATTAATTATCAGTAAATTGGTGAAAGTACACCTATTAAAAAAAAAATAACAGCCTCCTCCATATCCCCTCTAGCTGTCCTGTCCATCACCAAGATAGGTGCGTTTTCTGCCATTTTAGGTAGAAGTAATGTTCAACCAATTTGCTTCTAATTTAGACAAAGTAGTAGGAAAGTTTATCAAACAAACTCTACATATGAGCTCTATCTATTTTACAATACGTGTAATATGTATTCACAAAATGTCCATTTTCTATATGTGTGAACTTCACATCTTTTTTTTTTTAGTAAGTTTTAGTGCATGATGAGGTGGTGTTTACCTATAGGATCCACCATCTCTTGGACTGGGCACCATTGATGGTATTTATTGGGCCCCACGTTCTTAAGTAAATCTCAATATTGCTTCAAAAAGGTAGCTATGCATATACAGTTTACAGACAGAATGTTAACATATTAAGCAAGAGTGTGACAACTTATCAGTGCTAAATGTGCCATAAAAAAACCCAGCATGTAAAATTCTTAGCTTTGACAAGTGACAACATATCTGGCAAAATGCATTGTAAACCAAATGTAATTTTTAGCTGCAGTAAATTTTAGACAATCAAAATGATGTTAAAATGTGTGTGTTTCTTACAGTCTAGAGGCTGCTTATTCTGATGGAGGAAAACACTGACAGCATCCTTCATGATCACTGAAAGAACTGTTCTCCTTTCTCCTGCCCCACACTGATCTATCTGATCGGTGCAGTGCAGGGGAGAAAGTCACCAGGACTTGCACGGATGTTGCGCATCCTGTGTAGCTGAAAAAACTTCTGCAAGACTAGCCCTTGGACCTCTTTATGAAAAGAAGAACGACACTCCTGATATGTGAGGTGGCATGGATAGGGTCCCAATCAAACAAAGTTGTTGATTAGCCATTGAACCTTTCAGGTCATGTGATCAGTCACATTCCTGGAAGGAATTTCAAGATGTGGTAATGTATACGATGGATGAGTGTACATATATATATATATATATATATATATATATAAGTGTTTGTGTGTGTGGAGCTGCATGAGTATATAAGAGAGCTGTTGGTGTATGTAAGAAAGCTGTGTACAAGTATGTAGCAAAACAGTGCGTGTATGTAACAGAGGTGTGAGTGCATACTTCAAAGCTGTAGAAAAGCTATATGTGTTAGAACTGTGTTTGTGTATGGAGGAGAGTTGTGTGTGTATTTCGGAAAATTGCGTGTGTGATAGTAGTAGAGTTGTGTGTATGCAGGAGAGATGTGTGTATGTAGGAAAGAGGGTGGAAACTTATCAATGCTATAGGACCTATGCAAGAACCTAACATGATCAAATTTGACTCATGACAATACAGCTTTAAAAAATGCATTGGCAGCAATTGTACCGATCATCTACTTTCAATGAATTATCAGCAAATTGGTGAAAGTACACCTATTAAAAAAAAAATAACAGCCTCCTCCATATCCCCTCTAGCTGTCCTGTCCATCACCAAGATAGGTGCGTTTTCTGCCATTTTAGGTAGAAGTAATGTTCAACCAATTTGCTTCTAATTTAGACAAAGTAGTAGGAAAGTTTATCAAACAAACTCTACATATGAGCTCTATCTATTTTACAATACGTGTAATATGTATTCACAAAATGTCCATTTTCTATATGTGTGAACTTCACATCTTTTTTTTTTTTAGTAAGTTTTAGTGCATGATGAGGTGGTGTTTACCTATAGGATCCACCATCTCTTGGACTGGGCACCATTGATGGTATTTATTGGGCCCCACGTTCTTAAGTAAATCTCAATATTGCTTCAAAAAGGTAGCTATGCATATACAGTTTACAGACAGAATGTTAACATATTAAGCAAGAGTGTGACAACTTATCAGTGCTAAATGTGCCATAAAAAAACCCAGCATGTAAAATTCTTAGCTTTGACAAGTGACAACATATCTGGCAAAATGCATTGTAAACCAAATGTAATTTTTAGCTGCAGTAAATTTTAGACAATCAAAATGATGTTAAAATGTGTGTGTTTCTTACAGTCTAGAGGCTGCTTATTCTGATGGAGGAAAACACTGACAGCATCCTTCATGATCACTGAAAGAACTGTTCTCCTTTCTCCTGCCCCACACTGATCTATCTGATCGGTGCAGTGCAGGGGAGAAAGTCACCAGGACTTGCACGGATGTTGCGCATCCTGTGTAGCTGAAAAAACTTCTGCAAGACTAGCCCTTGGACCTCTTTATGAAAAGAAGAACGACACTCCTGATATGTGAGGTGGCATGGATAGGGTCCCAATCAAACAAAGTTGTTGATTAGCCATTGAACCTTTCAGGTCATGTGATCAGTCACATTCCTGGAAGGAATTTCAAGATGTGGTAATGTATACGATGGATGAGTGTACATATATATATATATATATATATATATAAGTGTTTGTGTGTGTGGAGCTGCATGAGTATATAAGAGAGCTGTTGGTGTATGTAAGAAAGCTGTGTACAAGTATGTAGCAAAACAGTGCGTGTATGTAACAGAGGTGTGAGTGCATACTTCAAAGCTGTAGAAAAGCTATATGTGTTAGAACTGTGTTTGTGTATGGAGGAGAGTTGTGTGTGTATTTCGGAAAATTGCGTGTGTGATAGTAGTAGAGTTGTGTGTATGCAGGAGAGATGTGTGTATGTAGGAAAGAGGGTGGAAACTTATCAATGCTATAGGACCTATGCAAGAACCTAACATGATCAAATTTGACTCATGACAATACAGCTTTAAAAAATGCATTGGCAGCAATTGTACCGATCATCTACTTTCAATTAATTATCAGTAAATTGGTGAAAGTACACCTATTAAAAAAAAAATAACAGCCTCCTCCATATCCCCTCTAGCTGTCCTGTCCATCACCAAGATAGGTGCGTTTTCTGCCATTTTAGGTAGAAGTAATGTTCAACCAATTTGCTTCTAATTTAGACAAAGTAGTAGGAAAGTTTATCAAACAAACTCTACATATGAGCTCTATCTATTTTACAATACGTGTAATATGTATTCACAAAATGTCCATTTTCTATATGTGTGAACTTCACATCTTTTTTTTTTTAGTAAGTTTTAGTGCATGATGAGGTGGTGTTTACCTATAGGATCCACCATCTCTTGGACTGGGCACCATTGATGGTATTTATTGGGCCCCACGTTCTTAAGTAAATCTCAATATTGCTTCAAAAAGGTAGCTATGCATATACAGTTTACAGACAGAATGTTAACATATTAAGCAAGAGTGTGACAACTTATCAGTGCTAAATGTGCCATAAAAAAACCCAGCATGTAAAATTCTTAGCTTTGACAAGTGACAACATATCTGGCAAAATGCATTGTAAACCAAATGTAATTTTTAGCTGCAGTAAATTTTAGACAATCAAAATGATGTTAAAATGTGTGTGTTTCTTACAGTCTAGAGGCTGCTTATTCTGATGGAGGAAAACACTGACAGCATCCTTCATGATCACTGAAAGAACTGTTCTCCTTTCTCCTGCCCCACACTGATCTATCTGATCGGTGCAGTGCAGGGGAGAAAGTCACCAGGACTTGCACGGATGTTGCGCATCCTGTGTAGCTGAAAAAACTTCTGCAAGACTAGCCCTTGGACCTCTTTATGAAAAGAAGAACGACACTCCTGATATGTGAGGTGGCATGGATAGGGTCCCAATCAAACAAAGTTGTTGATTAGCCATTGAACCTTTCAGGTCATGTGATCAGTCACATTCCTGGAAGGAATTTCAAGATGTGGTAATGTATACGATGGATGAGTGTACATATATATATATATATATATATATATATATAAGTGTTTGTGTGTGTGGAGCTGCATGAGTATATAAGAGAGCTGTTGGTGTATGTAAGAAAGCTGTGTACAAGTATGTAGCAAAACAGTGCGTGTATGTAACAGAGGTGTGAGTGCATACTTCAAAGCTGTAGAAAAGCTATATGTGTTAGAACTGTGTTTGTGTATGGAGGAGAGTTGTGTGTGTATTTCGGAAAATTGCGTGTGTGATAGTAGTAGAGTTGTGTGTATGCAGGAGAGATGTGTGTATGTAGGAAAGAGGGTGGAAACTTATCAATGCTATAGGACCTATGCAAGAACCTAACATGATCAAATTTGACTTATGACAATACAGCTTTAAAAAATGCATTGGCAGCAATTGTACCGATCATCTACTTTCAATGAATTATCAGCAAATTGGTGAAAGTACACCTATTAAAAAAAAAATAACAGCCTCCTCCATATCCCCTCTAGCTGTCCTGTCCATCACCAAGATAGGTGCGTTTTCTGCCATTTTAGGTAGAAGTAATGTTCAACCAATTTGCTTCTAATTTAGACAAAGTAGTAGGAAAGTTTATCAAACAAACTCTACATATGAGCTCTATCTATTTTACAATACGTGTAATATGTATTCACAAAATGTCCATTTTCTATATGTGTGAACTTCACATCTTTTTTTTTTTTAGTAAGTTTTAGTGCATGATGAGGTGGTGTTTACCTATAGGATCCACCATCTCTTGGACTGGGCACCATTGATGGTATTTATTGGGCCCCACGTTCTTAAGTAAATCTCAATATTGCTTCAAAAAGGTAGCTATGCATATACAGTTTACAGACAGAATGTTAACATATTAAGCAAGAGTGTGACAACTTATCAGTGCTAAATGTGCCATAAAAAAACCCAGCATGTAAAATTCTTAGCTTTGACAAGTGACAACATATCTGGCAAAATGCATTGTAAACCAAATGTAATTTTTAGCTGCAGTAAATTTTAGACAATCAAAATGATGTTAAAATGTGTGTGTTTCTTACAGTCTAGAGGCTGCTTATTCTGATGGAGGAAAACACGGACAGCATCCTTCATGATCACTGAAAGAACTGTTCTCCTTTCTCCTGCCCCACACTGATCTATCTGATCGGTGCAGTGCAGGGGAGAAAGTCACCAGGACTTGCACGGATGTTGCGCATCCTGTGTAGCTGAAAAAACTTCTGCAAGACTAGCCCTTGGACCTCTTTATGAAAAGAAGAACGACACTCCTGATATGTGAGGTGGCATGGATAGGGTCCCAATCAAACAAAGTTGTTGATTAGCCATTGAACCTTTCAGGTCATGTGATCAGTCACATTCCTGGAAGGAATTTCAAGATGTGGTAATGTATACGATGGATGAGTGTACATATATATATATATATATATATATATATATATATATATATAAGTGTTTGTGTGTGTGGAGCTGCATGAGTATATAAGAGAGCTGTTGGTGTATGTAAGAAAGCTGTGTACAAGTATGTAGCAAAACAGTGCGTGTATGTAACAGAGGTGTGAGTGCATACTTCAAAGCTGTAGAAAAGCTATATGTGTTAGAACTGTGTTTGTGTATGGAGGAGAGTTGTGTGTGTATTTCGGAAAATTGCGTGTGTGATAGTAGTAGAGTTGTGTGTATGCAGGAGAGATGTGTGTATGTAGGAAAGAGGGTGGAAACTTATCAATGCTATAGGACCTATGCAAGAACCTAACATGATCAAATTTGACTCATGACAATACAGCTTTAAAAAATGCATTGGCAGCAATTGTACCGATCATCTACTTTCAATGAATTATCAGCAAATTGGTGAAAGTACACCTATTAAAAAAAAAATAACAGCCTCCTCCATATCCCCTCTAGCTGTCCTGTCCATCACCAAGATAGGTGCGTTTTCTGCCATTTTAGGTAGAAGTAATGTTCAACCAATTTGCTTCTAATTTAGACAAAGTAGTAGGAAAGTTTATCAAACAAACTCTACATATGAGCTCTATCTATTTTACAATACGTGTAATATGTATTCACAAAATGTCCATTTTCTATATGTGTGAACTTCACATCTTTTTTTTTTTTAGTAAGTTTTAGTGCATGATGAGGTGGTGTTTACCTATAGGATCCACCATCTCTTGGACTGGGCACCATTGATGGTATTTATTGGGCCCCACGTTCTTAAGTAAATCTCAATATTGCTTCAAAAAGGTAGCTATGCATATACAGTTTACAGACAGAATGTTAACATATTAAGCAAGAGTGTGACAACTTATCAGTGCTAAATGTGCCATAAAAAAACCCAGCATGTAAAATTCTTAGCTTTGACAAGTGACAACATATCTGGCAAAATGCATTGTAAACCAAATGTAATTTTTAGCTGCAGTAAATTTTAGACAATCAAAATGATGTTAAAATGTGTGTGTTTCTTACAGTCTAGAGGCTGCTTATTCTGATGGAGGAAAACACTGACAGCATCCTTCATGATCACTGAAAGAACTGTTCTCCTTTCTCCTGCCCCACACTGATCTATCTGATCGGTGCAGTGCAGGGGAGAAAGTCACCAGGACTTGCACGGATGTTGCGCATCCTGTGTAGCTGAAAAAACTTCTGCAAGACTAGCCCTTGGACCTCTTTATGAAAAGAAGAACGACACTCCTGATATGTGAGGTGGCATGGATAGGGTCCCAATCAAACAAAGTTGTTGATTAGCCATTGAACCTTTCAGGTCATGTGATCAGTCACATTCCTGGAAGGAATTTCAAGATGTGGTAATGTATACGATGGATGAGTGTACATATATATATATATATATATATATATATATATAAGTGTTTGTGTGTGTGGAGCTGCATGAGTATATAAGAGAGCTGTTGGTGTATGTAAGAAAGCTGTGTACAAGTATGTAGCAAAACAGTGCGTGTATGTAACAGAGGTGTGAGTGCATACTTCAAAGCTGTAGAAAAGCTATATGTGTTAGAACTGTGTTTGTGTATGGAGGAGAGTTGTGTGTGTATTTCGGAAAATTGCGTGTGTGATAGTAGTAGAGTTGTGTGTATGCAGGAGAGATGTGTGTATGTAGGAAAGAGGGTGGAAACTTATCAATGCTATAGGACCTATGCAAGAACCTAACATGATCAAATTTGACTCATGACAATACAGCTTTAAAAAATGCATTGGCAGCAATTGTACCGATCATCTACTTTCAATGAATTATCAGCAAATTGGTGAAAGTACACCTATTAAAAAAAAAATAACAGCCTCCTCCATATCCCCTCTAGCTGTCCTGTCCATCACCAAGATAGGTGCGTTTTCTGCCATTTTAGGTAGAAGTAATGTTCAACCAATTTGCTTCTAATTTAGACAAAGTAGTAGGAAAGTTTATCAAACAAACTCTACATATGAGCTCTATCTATTTTACAATACGTGTAATATGTATTCACAAAATGTCCATTTTCTATATGTGTGAACTTCACATCTTTTTTTTTTTTAGTAAGTTTTAGTGCATGATGAGGTGGTGTTTACCTATAGGATCCACCATCTCTTGGACTGGGCACCATTGATGGTATTTATTGGGCCCCACGTTCTTAAGTAAATCTCAATATTGCTTCAAAAAGGTAGCTATGCATATACAGTTTACAGACAGAATGTTAACATATTAAGCAAGAGTGTGACAACTTATCAGTGCTAAATGTGCCATAAAAAAACCCAGCATGTAAAATTCTTAGCTTTGACAAGTGACAACATATCTGGCAAAATGCATTGTAAACCAAATGTAATTTTTAGCTGCAGTAAATTTTAGACAATCAAAATGATGTTAAAATGTGTGTGTTTCTTACAGTCTAGAGGCTGCTTATTCTGATGGAGGAAAACACTGACAGCATCCTTCATGATCACTGAAAGAACTGTTCTCCTTTCTCCTGCCCCACACTGATCTATCTGATCGGTGCAGTGCAGGGGAGAAAGTCACCAGGACTTGCACGGATGTTGCGCATCCTGTGTAGCTGAAAAAACTTCTGCAAGACTAGCCCTTGGACCTCTTTATGAAAAGAAGAACGACACTCCTGATATGTGAGGTGGCATGGATAGGGTCCCAATCAAACAAAGTTGTTGATTAGCCATTGAACCTTTCAGGTCATGTGATCAGTCACATTCCTGGAAGGAATTTCAAGATGTGGTAATGTATACGATGGATGAGTGTACATATATATATATTATATATATATATATATATATATAAGTGTTTGTGTGTGTGGAGCTGCATGAGTATATAAGAGAGCTGTTGGTGTATGTAAGAAAGCTGTGTACAAGTATGTAGCAAAACAGTGCGTGTATGTAACAGAGGTGTGAGTGCATACTTCAAAGCTGTAGAAAAGCTATATGTGTTAGAACTGTGTTTGTGTATGGAGGAGAGTTGTGTGTGTATTTCGGAAAATTGCGTGTGTGATAGTAGTAGAGTTGTGTGTATGCAGGAGAGATGTGTGTATGTAGGAAAGAGGGTGGAAACTTATCAATGCTATAGGACCTATGCAAGAACCTAACATGATCAAATTTGACTCATGACAATACAGCTTTAAAAAATGCATTGGCAGCAATTGTACCGATCATCTACTTTCAATGAATTATCAGCAAATTGGTGAAAGTACACCTATTAAAAAAAAAATAACAGCCTCCTCCATATCCCCTCTAGCTGTCCTGTCCATCACCAAGATAGGTGCGTTTTCTGCCATTTTAGGTAGAAGTAATGTTCAACCAATTTGCTTCTAATTTAGACAAAGTAGTAGGAAAGTTTATCAAACAAACTCTACATATGAGCTCTATCTATTTTACAATACGTGTAATATGTATTCACAAAATGTCCATTTTCTATATGTGTGAACTTCACATCTTTTTTTTTTTTAGTAAGTTTTAGTGCATGATGAGGTGGTGTTTACCTATAGGATCCACCATCTCTTGGACTGGGCACCATTGATGGTATTTATTGGGCCCCACGTTCTTAAGTAAATCTCAATATTGCTTCAAAAAGGTAGCTATGCATATACAGTTTACAGACAGAATGTTAACATATTAAGCAAGAGTGTGACAACTTATCAGTGCTAAATGTGCCATAAAAAAACCCAGCATGTAAAATTCTTAGCTTTGACAAGTGACAACATATCTGGCAAAATGCATTGTAAACCAAATGTAATTTTTAGCTGCAGTAAATTTTAGACAATCAAAATGATGTTAAAATGTGTGTGTTTCTTACAGTCTAGAGGCTGCTTATTCTGATGGAGGAAAACACTGACAGCATCCTTCATGATCACTGAAAGAACTGTTCTCCTTTCTCCTGCCCCACACTGATCTATCTGATCGGTGCAGTGCAGGGGAGAAAGTCACCAGGACTTGCACGGATGTTGCGCATCCTGTGTAGCTGAAAAAACTTCTGCAAGACTAGCCCTTGGACCTCTTTATGAAAAGAAGAACGACACTCCTGATATGTGAGGTGGCATGGATAGGGTCCCAATCAAACAAAGTTGTTGATTAGCCATTGAACCTTTCAGGTCATGTGATCAGTCACATTCCTGGAAGGAATTTCAAGATGTGGTAATGTATACGATGGATGAGTGTACATATATATATATATATATATATATATATATAAGTGTTTGTGTGTGTGGAGCTGCATGAGTATATAAGAGAGCTGTTGGTGTATGTAAGAAAGCTGTGTACAAGTATGTAGCAAAACAGTGCGTGTATGTAACAGAGGTGTGAGTGCATACTTCAAAGCTGTAGAAAAGCTATATGTGTTAGAACTGTGTTTGTGTATGGAGGAGAGTTGTGTGTGTATTTCGGAAAATTGCGTGTGTGATAGTAGTAGAGTTGTGTGTATGCAGGAGAGATGTGTGTATGTAGGAAAGAGGGTGGAAACTTATCAATGCTATAGGACCTATGCAAGAACCTAACATGATCAAATTTGACTCATGACAATACAGCTTTAAAAAATGCATTGGCAGCAATTGTACCGATCATCTACTTTCAATGAATTATCAGCAAATTGGTGAAAGTACACCTATTAAAAAAAAAATAACAGCCTCCTCCATATCCCCTCTAGCTGTCCTGTCCATCACCAAGATAGGTGCGTTTTCTGCCATTTTAGGTAGAAGTAATGTTCAACCAATTTGCTTCTAATTTAGACAAAGTAGTAGGAAAGTTTATCAAACAAACTCTACATATGAGCTCTATCTATTTTACAATACGTGTAATATGTATTCACAAAATGTCCATTTTCTATATGTGTGAACTTCACATCTTTTTTTTTTTTAGTAAGTTTTAGTGCATGATGAGGTGGTGTTTACCTATAGGATCCACCATCTCTTGGACTGGGCACCATTGATGGTATTTATTGGGCCCCACGTTCTTAAGTAAATCTCAATATTGCTTCAAAAAGGTAGCTATGCATATACAGTTTACAGACAGAATGTTAACATATTAAGCAAGAGTGTGACAACTTATCAGTGCTAAATGTGCCATAAAAAAACCCAGCATGTAAAATTCTTAGCTTTGACAAGTGACAACATATCTGGCAAAATGCATTGTAAACCAAATGTAATTTTTAGCTGCAGTAAATTTTAGACAATCAAAATGATGTTAAAATGTGTGTGTTTCTTACAGTCTAGAGGCTGCTTATTCTGATGGAGGAAAACACTGACAGCATCCTTCATGATCACTGAAAGAACTGTTCTCCTTTCTCCTGCCCCACACTGATCTATCTGATCGGTGCAGTGCAGGGGAGAAAGTCACCAGGACTTGCACGGATGTTGCGCATCCTGTGTAGCTGAAAAAACTTCTGCAAGACTAGCCCTTGGACCTCTTTATGAAAAGAAGAACGACACTCCTGATATGTGAGGTGGCATGGATAGGGTCCCAATCAAACAAAGTTGTTGATTAGCCATTGAACCTTTCAGGTCATGTGATCAGTCACATTCCTGGAAGGAATTTCAAGATGTGGTAATGTATACGATGGATGAGTGTACATATATATATATATATATATATATATATAAGTGTTTGTGTGTGTGGAGCTGCATGAGTATATAAGAGAGCTGTTGGTGTATGTAAGAAAGCTGTGTACAAGTATGTAGCAAAACAGTGCGTGTATGTAACAGAGGTGTGAGTGCATACTTCAAAGCTGTAGAAAAGCTATATGTGTTAGAACTGTGTTTGTGTATGGAGGAGAGTTGTGTGTGTATTTCGGAAAATTGCGTGTGTGATAGTAGTAGAGTTGTGTGTATGCAGGAGAGATGTGTGTATGTAGGAAAGAGGGTGGAAACTTATCAATGCTATAGGACCTATGCAAGAACCTAACATGATCAAATTTGACTCATGACAATACAGCTTTAAAAAATGCATTGGCAGCAATTGTACCGATCATCTACTTTCAATGAATTATCAGCAAATTGGTGAAAGTACACCTATTAAAAAAAAAATAACAGCCTCCTCCATATCCCCTCTAGCTGTCCTGTCCATCACCAAGATAGGTGCGTTTTCTGCCATTTTAGGTAGAAGTAATGTTCAACCAATTTGCTTCTAATTTAGACAAAGTAGTAGGAAAGTTTATCAAACAAACTCTACATATGAGCTCTATCTATTTTACAATACGTGTAATATGTATTCACAAAATGTCCATTTTCTATATGTGTGAACTTCACATCTTTTTTTTTTTTAGTAAGTTTTAGTGCATGATGAGGTGGTGTTTACCTATAGGATCCACCATCTCTTGGACTGGGCACCATTGATGGTATTTATTGGGCCCCACGTTCTTAAGTAAATCTCAATATTGCTTCAAAAAGGTAGCTATGCATATACAGTTTACAGACAGAATGTTAACATATTAAGCAAGAGTGTGACAACTTATCAGTGCTAAATGTGCCATAAAAAAACCCAGCATGTAAAATTCTTAGCTTTGACAAGTGACAACATATCTGGCAAAATGCATTGTAAACCAAATGTAATTTTTAGCTGCAGTAAATTTTAGACAATCAAAATGATGTTAAAATGTGTGTGTTTCTTACAGTCTAGAGGCTGCTTATTCTGATGGAGGAAAACACTGACAGCATCCTTCATGATCACTGAAAGAACTGTTCTCCTTTCTCCTGCCCCACACTGATCTATCTGATCGGTGCAGTGCAGGGGAGAAAGTCACCAGGACTTGCACGGATGTTGCGCATCCTGTGTAGCTGAAAAAACTTCTGCAAGACTAGCCCTTGGACCTCTTTATGAAAAGAAGAACGACACTCCTGATATGTGAGGTGGCATGGATAGGGTCCCAATCAAACAAAGTTGTTGATTAGCCATTGAACCTTTCAGGTCATGTGATCAGTCACATTCCTGGAAGGAATTTCAAGATGTGGTAATGTATACGATGGATGAGTGTACATATATATATATATATATATATATATATAAGTGTTTGTGTGTGTGGAGCTGCATGAGTATATAAGAGAGCTGTTGGTGTATGTAAGAAAGCTGTGTACAAGTATGTAGCAAAACAGTGCGTGTATGTAACAGAGGTGTGAGTGCATACTTCAAAGCTGTAGAAAAGCTATATGTGTTAGAACTGTGTTTGTGTATGGAGGAGAGTTGTGTGTGTATTTCGGAAAATTGCGTGTGTGATAGTAGTAGAGTTGTGTGTATGCAGGAGAGATGTGTGTATGTAGGAAAGAGGGTGGAAACTTATCAATGCTATAGGACCTATGCAAGAACCTAACATGATCAAATTTGACTCATGACAATACAGCTTTAAAAAATGCATTGGCAGCAATTGTACCGATCATCTACTTTCAATGAATTATCAGCAAATTGGTGAAAGTACACCTATTAAAAAAAAAATAACAGCCTCCTCCATATCCCCTCTAGCTGTCCTGTCCATCACCAAGATAGGTGCGTTTTCTGCCATTTTAGGTAGAAGTAATGTTCAACCAATTTGCTTCTAATTTAGACAAAGTAGTAGGAAAGTTTATCAAACAAACTCTACATATGAGCTCTATCTATTTTACAATACGTGTAATATGTATTCACAAAATGTCCATTTTCTATATGTGTGAACTTCACATCTTTTTTTTTTTTAGTAAGTTTTAGTGCATGATGAGGTGGTGTTTACCTATAGGATCCACCATCTCTTGGACTGGGCACCATTGATGGTATTTATTGGGCCCCACGTTCTTAAGTAAATCTCAATATTGCTTCAAAAAGGTAGCTATGCATATACAGTTTACAGACAGAATGTTAACATATTAAGCAAGAGTGTGACAACTTATCAGTGCTAAATGTGCCATAAAAAAACCCAGCATGTAAAATTCTTAGCTTTGACAAGTGACAACATATCTGGCAAAATGCATTGTAAACCAAATGTAATTTTTAGCTGCAGTAAATTTTAGACAATCAAAATGATGTTAAAATGTGTGTGTTTCTTACAGTCTAGAGGCTGCTTATTCTGATGGAGGAAAACACTGACAGCATCCTTCATGATCACTGAAAGAACTGTTCTCCTTTCTCCTGCCCCACACTGATCTATCTGATCGGTGCAGTGCAGGGGAGAAAGTCACCAGGACTTGCACGGATGTTGCGCATCCTGTGTAGCTGAAAAAACTTCTGCAAGACTAGCCCTTGGACCTCTTTATGAAAAGAAGAACGACACTCCTGATATGTGAGGTGGCATGGATAGGGTCCCAATCAAACAAAGTTGTTGATTAGCCATTGAACCTTTCAGGTCATGTGATCAGTCACATTCCTGGAAGGAATTTCAAGATGTGGTAATGTATACGATGGATGAGTGTACATATATATATATATATATATATAAGTGTTTGTGTGTGTGGAGCTGCATGAGTATATAAGAGAGCTGTTGGTGTATGTAAGAAAGCTGTGTACAAGTATGTAGCAAAACAGTGCGTGTATGTAACAGAGGTGTGAGTGCATACTTCAAAGCTGTAGAAAAGCTATATGTGTTAGAACTGTGTTTGTGTATGGAGGAGAGTTGTGTGTGTATTTCGGAAAATTGCGTGTGTGATAGTAGTAGAGTTGTGTGTATGCAGGAGAGATGTGTGTATGTAGGAAAGAGGGTGGAAACTTATCAATGCTATAGGACCTATGCAAGAACCTAACATGATCAAATTTGACTCATGACAATACAGCTTTAAAAAATGCATTGGCAGCAATTGTACCGATCATCTACTTTCAATGAATTATCAGCAAATTGGTGAAAGTACACCTATTAAAAAAAAAATAACAGCCTCCTCCATATCCCCTCTAGCTGTCCTGTCCATCACCAAGATAGGTGCGTTTTCTGCCATTTTAGGTAGAAGTAATGTTCAACCAATTTGCTTCTAATTTAGACAAAGTAGTAGGAAAGTTTATCAAACAAACTCTACATATGAGCTCTATCTATTTTACAATACGTGTAATATGTATTCACAAAATGTCCATTTTCTATATGTGTGAACTTCACATCTTTTTTTTTTTTAGTAAGTTTTAGTGCATGATGAGGTGGTGTTTACCTATAGGATCCACCATCTCTTGGACTGGGCACCATTGATGGTATTTATTGGGCCCCACGTTCTTAAGTAAATCTCAATATTGCTTCAAAAAGGTAGCTATGCATATACAGTTTACAGACAGAATGTTAACATATTAAGCAAGAGTGTGACAACTTATCAGTGCTAAATGTGCCATAAAAAAACCCAGCATGTAAAATTCTTAGCTTTGACAAGTGACAACATATCTGGCAAAATGCATTGTAAACCAAATGTAATTTTTAGCTGCAGTAAATTTTAGACAATCAAAATGATGTTAAAATGTGTGTGTTTCTTACAGTCTAGAGGCTGCTTATTCTGATGGAGGAAAACACTGACAGCATCCTTCATGATCACTGAAAGAACTGTTCTCCTTTCTCCTGCCCCACACTGATCTATCTGATCGGTGCAGTGCAGGGGAGAAAGTCACCAGGACTTGCACGGATGTTGCGCATCCTGTGTAGCTGAAAAAACTTCTGCAAGACTAGCCCTTGGACCTCTTTATGAAAAGAAGAACGACACTCCTGATATGTGAGGTGGCATGGATAGGGTCCCAATCAAACAAAGTTGTTGATTAGCCATTGAACCTTTCAGGTCATGTGATCAGTCACATTCCTGGAAGGAATTTCAAGATGTGGTAATGTATACGATGGATGAGTGTACATATATATATATATATATATATATATATAAGTGTTTGTGTGTGTGGAGCTGCATGAGTATATAAGAGAGCTGTTGGTGTATGTAAGAAAGCTGTGTACAAGTATGTAGCAAAACAGTGCGTGTATGTAACAGAGGTGTGAGTGCATACTTCAAAGCTGTAGAAAAGCTATATGTGTTAGAACTGTGTTTGTGTATGGAGGAGAGTTGTGTGTGTATTTCGGAAAATTGCGTGTGTGATAGTAGTAGAGTTGTGTGTATGCAGGAGAGATGTGTGTATGTAGGAAAGAGGGTGGAAACTTATCAATGCTATAGGACCTATGCAAGAACCTAACATGATCAAATTTGACTCATGACAATACAGCTTTAAAAAATGCATTGGCAGCAATTGTACCGATCATCTACTTTCAATGAATTATCAGCAAATTGGTGAAAGTACACCTATTAAAAAAAAAATAACAGCCTCCTCCATATCCCCTCTAGCTGTCCTGTCCATCACCAAGATAGGTGCGTTTTCTGCCATTTTAGGTAGAAGTAATGTTCAACCAATTTGCTTCTAATTTAGACAAAGTAGTAGGAAAGTTTATCAAACAAACTCTACATATGAGCTCTATCTATTTTACAATACGTGTAATATGTATTCACAAAATGTCCATTTTCTATATGTGTGAACTTCACATCTTTTTTTTTTTTAGTAAGTTTTAGTGCATGATGAGGTGGTGTTTACCTATAGGATCCACCATCTCTTGGACTGGGCACCATTGATGGTATTTATTGGGCCCCACGTTCTTAAGTAAATCTCAATATTGCTTCAAAAAGGTAGCTATGCATATACAGTTTACAGACAGAATGTTAACATATTAAGCAAGAGTGTGACAACTTATCAGTGCTAAATGTGCCATAAAAAAACCCAGCATGTAAAATTCTTAGCTTTGACAAGTGACAACATATCTGGCAAAATGCATTGTAAACCAAATGTAATTTTTAGCTGCAGTAAATTTTAGACAATCAAAATGATGTTAAAATGTGTGTGTTTCTTACAGTCTAGAGGCTGCTTATTCTGATGGAGGAAAACACTGACAGCATCCTTCATGATCACTGAAAGAACTGTTCTCCTTTCTCCTGCCCCACACTGATCTATCTGATCGGTGCAGTGCAGGGGAGAAAGTCACCAGGACTTGCACGGATGTTGCGCATCCTGTGTAGCTGAAAAAACTTCTGCAAGACTAGCCCTTGGACCTCTTTATGAAAAGAAGAACGACACTCCTGATATGTGAGGTGGCATGGATAGGGTCCCAATCAAACAAAGTTGTTGATTAGCCATTGAACCTTTCAGGTCATGTGATCAGTCACATTCCTGGAAGGAATTTCAAGATGTGGTAATGTATACGATGGATGAGTGTACATATATATATATATATATATATATATATATATATATATAAGTGTTTGTGTGTGTGGAGCTGCATGAGTATATAAGAGAGCTGTTGGTGTATGTAAGAAAGCTGTGTACAAGTATGTAGCAAAACAGTGTGTGTATGTAACAGAGGTGTGAGTGCATACTTCAAAGCTGTAGAAAAGCTATATGTGTTAGAACTGTGTTTGTGTATGGAGGAGAGTTGTGTGTGTATTTCGGAAAATTGCGTGTGTGATAGTAGTAGAGTTGTGTGTATGCAGGAGAGATGTGTGTATGTAGGAAAGAGGGTGGAAACTTATCAATGCTATAGGACCTATGCAAGAACCTAACATGATCAAATTTGACTCATGACAATACAGCTTTAAAAAATGCATTGGCAGCAATTGTACCGATCATCTACTTTCAATGAATTATCAGCAAATTGGTGAAAGTACACCTATTAAAAAAAAAATAACAGCCTCCTCCATATCCCCTCTAGCTGTCCTGTCCATCACCAAGATAGGTGCGTTTTCTGCCATTTTAGGTAGAAGTAATGTTCAACCAATTTGCTTCTAATTTAGACAAAGTAGTAGGAAAGTTTATCAAACAAACTCTACATATGAGCTCTATCTATTTTACAATACGTGTAATATGTATTCACAAAATGTCCATTTTCTATATGTGTGAACTTCACATCTTTTTTTTTTTTAGTAAGTTTTAGTGCATGATGAGGTGGTGTTTACCTATAGGATCCACCATCTCTTGGACTGGGCACCATTGATGGTATTTATTGGGCCCCACGTTCTTAAGTAAATCTCAATATTGCTTCAAAAAGGTAGCTATGCATATACAGTTTACAGACAGAATGTTAACATATTAAGCAAGAGTGTGACAACTTATCAGTGCTAAATGTGCCATAAAAAAACCCAGCATGTAAAATTCTTAGCTTTGACAAGTGACAACATATCTGGCAAAATGCATTGTAAACCAAATGTAATTTTTAGCTGCAGTAAATTTTAGACAATCAAAATGATGTTAAAATGTGTGTGTTTCTTACAGTCTAGAGGCTGCTTATTCTGATGGAGGAAAACACTGACAGCATCCTTCATGATCACTGAAAGAACTGTTCTCCTTTCTCCTGCCCCACACTGATCTATCTGATCGGTGCAGTGCAGGGGAGAAAGTCACCAGGACTTGCACGGATGTTGCGCATCCTGTGTAGCTGAAAAAACTTCTGCAAGACTAGCCCTTGGACCTCTTTATGAAAAGAAGAACGACACTCCTGATATGTGAGGTGGCATGGATAGGGTCCCAATCAAACAAAGTTGTTGATTAGCCATTGAACCTTTCAGGTCATGTGATCAGTCACATTCCTGGAAGGAATTTCAAGATGTGGTAATGTATACGATGGATGAGTGTACATATATATATATATATATATATATATATATATAAGTGTTTGTGTGTGTGGAGCTGCATGAGTATATAAGAGAGCTGTTGGTGTATGTAAGAAAGCTGTGTACAAGTATGTAGCAAAACAGTGCGTGTATGTAACAGAGGTGTGAGTGCATACTTCAAAGCTGTAGAAAAGCTATATGTGTTAGAACTGTGTTTGTGTATGGAGGAGAGTTGTGTGTGTATTTCGGAAAATTGCGTGTGTGATAGTAGTAGAGTTGTGTGTATGCAGGAGAGATGTGTGTATGTAGGAAAGAGGGTGGAAACTTATCAATGCTATAGGACCTATGCAAGAACCTAACATGATCAAATTTGACTTATGACAATACAGCTTTAAAAAATGCATTGGCAGCAATTGTACCGATCATCTACTTTCAATGAATTATCAGCAAATTGGTGAAAGTACACCTATTAAAAAAAAAATAACAGCCTCCTCCATATCCCCTCTAGCTGTCCTGTCCATCACCAAGATAGGTGCGTTTTCTGCCATTTTAGGTAGAAGTAATGTTCAACCAATTTGCTTCTAATTTAGACAAAGTAGTAGGAAAGTTTATCAAACAAACTCTACATATGAGCTCTATCTATTTTACAATACGTGTAATATGTATTCACAAAATGTCCATTTTCTATATGTGTGAACTTCACATCTTTTTTTTTTTTAGTAAGTTTTAGTGCATGATGAGGTGGTGTTTACCTATAGGATCCACCATCTCTTGGACTGGGCACCATTGATGGTATTTATTGGGCCCCACGTTCTTAAGTAAATCTCAATATTGCTTCAAAAAGGTAGCTATGCATATACAGTTTACAGACAGAATGTTAACATATTAAGCAAGAGTGTGACAACTTATCAGTGCTAAATGTGCCATAAAAAAACCCAGCATGTAAAATTCTTAGCTTTGACAAGTGACAACATATCTGGCAAAATGCATTGTAAACCAAATGTAATTTTTAGCTGCAGTAAATTTTAGACAATCAAAATGATGTTAAAATGTGTGTGTTTCTTACAGTCTAGAGGCTGCTTATTCTGATGGAGGAAAACACTGACAGCATCCTTCATGATCACTGAAAGAACTGTTCTCCTTTCTCCTGCCCCACACTGATCTATCTGATCGGTGCAGTGCAGGGGAGAAAGTCACCAGGACTTGCACGGATGTTGCGCATCCTGTGTAGCTGAAAAAACTTCTGCAAGACTAGCCCTTGGACCTCTTTATGAAAAGAAGAACGACACTCCTGATATGTGAGGTGGCATGGATAGGGTCCCAATCAAACAAAGTTGTTGATTAGCCATTGAACCTTTCAGGTCATGTGATCAGTCACATTCCTGGAAGGAATTTCAAGATGTGGTAATGTATACGATGGATGAGTGTACATATATATATATATATATATATATATAAGTGTTTGTGTGTGTGGAGCTGCATGAGTATATAAGAGAGCTGTTGGTGTATGTAAGAAAGCTGTGTACAAGTATGTAGCAAAACAGTGCGTGTATGTAACAGAGGTGTGAGTGCATACTTCAAAGCTGTAGAAAAGCTATATGTGTTAGAACTGTGTTTGTGTATGGAGGAGAGTTGTGTGTGTATTTCGGAAAATTGCGTGTGTGATAGTAGTAGAGTTGTGTGTATGCAGGAGAGATGTGTGTATGTAGGAAAGAGGGTGGAAACTTATCAATGCTATAGGACCTATGCAAGAACCTAACATGATCAAATTTGACTCATGACAATACAGCTTTAAAAAATGCATTGGCAGCAATTGTACCGATCATCTACTTTCAATGAATTATCAGCAAATTGGTGAAAGTACACCTATTAAAAAAAAAATAACAGCCTCCTCCATATCCCCTCTAGCTGTCCTGTCCATCACCAAGATAGGTGCGTTTTCTGCCATTTTAGGTAGAAGTAATGTTCAACCAATTTGCTTCTAATTTAGACAAAGTAGTAGGAAAGTTTATCAAACAAACTCTACATATGAGCTCTATCTATTTTACAATACGTGTAATATGTATTCACAAAATGTCCATTTTCTATATGTGTGAACTTCACATCTTTTTTTTTTTTAGTAAGTTTTAGTGCATGATGAGGTGGTGTTTACCTATAGGATCCACCATCTCTTGGACTGGGCACCATTGATGGTATTTATTGGGCCCCACGTTCTTAAGTAAATCTCAATATTGCTTCAAAAAGGTAGCTATGCATATACAGTTTACAGACAGAATGTTAACATATTAAGCAAGAGTGTGACAACTTATCAGTGCTAAATGTGCCATAAAAAAACCCAGCATGTAAAATTCTTAGCTTTGACAAGTGACAACATATCTGGCAAAATGCATTGTAAACCAAATGTAATTTTTAGCTGCAGTAAATTTTAGACAATCAAAATGATGTTAAAATGTGTGTGTTTCTTACAGTCTAGAGGCTGCTTATTCTGATGGAGGAAAACACTGACAGCATCCTTCATGATCACTGAAAGAACTGTTCTCCTTTCTCCTGCCCCACACTGATCTATCTGATCGGTGCAGTGCAGGGGAGAAAGTCACCAGGACTTGCACGGATGTTGCGCATCCTGTGTAGCTGAAAAAACTTCTGCAAGACTAGCCCTTGGACCTCTTTATGAAAAGAAGAACGACACTCCTGATATGTGAGGTGGCATGGATAGGGTCCCAATCAAACAAAGTTGTTGATTAGCCATTGAACCTTTCAGGTCATGTGATCAGTCACATTCCTGGAAGGAATTTCAAGATGTGGTAATGTATACGATGGATGAGTGTACATATATATATATATATATATATATATATATATATATAAGTGTTTGTGTGTGTGGAGCTGCATGAGTATATAAGAGAGCTGTTGGTGTATGTAAGAAAGCTGTGTACAAGTATGTAGCAAAACAGTGCGTGTATGTAACAGAGGTGTGAGTGCATACTTCAAAGCTGTAGAAAAGCTATATGTGTTAGAACTGTGTTTGTGTATGGAGGAGAGTTGTGTGTGTATTTCGGAAAATTGCGTGTGTGATAGTAGTAGAGTTGTGTGTATGCAGGAGAGATGTGTGTATGTAGGAAAGAGGGTGGAAACTTATCAATGCTATAGGACCTATGCAAGAACCTAACATGATCAAATTTGACTCATGACAATACAGCTTTAAAAAATGCATTGGCAGCAATTGTACCGATCATCTACTTTCAATGAATTATCAGCAAATTGGTGAAAGTACACCTATTAAAAAAAAAATAACAGCCTCCTCCATATCCCCTCTAGCTGTCCTGTCCATCACCAAGATAGGTGCGTTTTCTGCCATTTTAGGTAGAAGTAATGTTCAACCAATTTGCTTCTAATTTAGACAAAGTAGTAGGAAAGTTTATCAAACAAACTCTACATATGAGCTCTATCTATTTTACAATACGTGTAATATGTATTCACAAAATGTCCATTTTCTATATGTGTGAACTTCACATCTTTTTTTTTTTTTAGTAAGTTTTAGTGCATGATGAGGTGGTGTTTACCTATAGGATCCACCATCTCTTGGACTGGGCACCATTGATGGTATTTATTGGGCCCCACGTTCTTAAGTAAATCTCAATATTGCTTCAAAAAGGTAGCTATGCATATACAGTTTACAGACAGAATGTTAACATATTAAGCAAGAGTGTGACAACTTATCAGTGCTAAATGTGCCATAAAAAAACCCAGCATGTAAAATTCTTAGCTTTGACAAGTGACAACATATCTGGCAAAATGCATTGTAAACCAAATGTAATTTTTAGCTGCAGTAAATTTTAGACAATCAAAATGATGTTAAAATGTGTGTGTTTCTTACAGTCTAGAGGCTGCTTATTCTGATGGAGGAAAACACTGACAGCATCCTTCATGATCACTGAAAGAACTGTTCTCCTTTCTCCTGCCCCACACTGATCTATCTGATCGGTGCAGTGCAGGGGAGAAAGTCACCAGGACTTGCACGGATGTTGCGCATCCTGTGTAGCTGAAAAAACTTCTGCAAGACTAGCCCTTGGACCTCTTTATGAAAAGAAGAACGACACTCCTGATATGTGAGGTGGCATGGATAGGGTCCCAATCAAACAAAGTTGTTGATTAGCCATTGAACCTTTCAGGTCATGTGATCAGTCACATTCCTGGAAGGAATTTCAAGATGTGGTAATGTATACGATGGATGAGTGTACATATATATATATATATATATATAAGTGTTTGTGTGTGTGGAGCTGCATGAGTATATAAGAGAGCTGTTGGTGTATGTAAGAAAGCTGTGTACAAGTATGTAGCAAAACAGTGCGTGTATGTAACAGAGGTGTGAGTGCATACTTCAAAGCTGTAGAAAAGCTATATGTGTTAGAGCTGTGTTTGTGTATGGAGGAGAGTTGTGTGTGTATTTCGGAAAATTGCGTGTGTGATAGTAGTAGAGTTGTGTGTATGCAGGAGAGATGTGTGTATGTAGGAAAGAGGGTGGAAACTTATCAATGCTATAGGACCTATGCAAGAACCTAACATGATCAAATTTGACTCATGACAATACAGCTTTAAAAAATGCATTGGCAGCAATTGTACCGATCATCTACTTTCAATGAATTATCAGCAAATTGGTGAAAGTACACCTATTAAAAAAAAAATAACAGCCTCCTCCATATCCCCTCTAGCTGTCCTGTCCATCACCAAGATAGGTGCGTTTTCTGCCATTTTAGGTAGAAGTAATGTTCAACCAATTTGCTTCTAATTTAGACAAAGTAGTAGGAAAGATTATCAAACAAACTCTACATATGAGCTCTATCTATTTTACAATACGTGTAATATGTATTCACAAAATGTCCATTTTCTATATGTGTGAACTTCACATCTTTTTTTTTTTTTAGTAAGTTTTAGTGCATGATGAGGTGGTGTTTACCTATAGGAT
Organism: Phyllobates terribilis; assembly: GCF_046119375.1. NCBI lineage: Eukaryota > Metazoa > Chordata > Amphibia > Anura > Dendrobatidae > Phyllobates > Phyllobates terribilis. The sequence continues at coordinate 67,981 of NW_027365765.1, read as the reverse complement.
CCACCATCTCTTGGACTGGGCACCATTGATGGTATTTATTGGGCCCCACGTTCTTAAGTAAATCTCAATATTGCTTCAAAAAGGTAGCTATGCATATACAGTTTACAGACAGAATGTTAACATATTAAGCAAGAGTGTGACAACTTATCAGTGCTAAATGTGCCATAAAAAAACCCAGCATGTAAAATTCTTAGCTTTGACAAGTGACAACATATCTGGCAAAATGCATTGTAAACCAAATGTAATTTTTAGCTGCAGTAAATTTTAGACAATCAAAATGATGTTAAAATGTGTGTGTTTCTTACAGTCTAGAGGCTGCTTATTCTGATGGAGGAAAACACTGACAGCATCCTTCATGATCACTGAAAGAACTGTTCTCCTTTCTCCTGCCCCACACTGATCTATCTGATCGGTGCAGTGCAGGGGAGAAAGTCACCAGGACTTGCACGGATGTTGCGCATCCTGTGTAGCTGAAAAAACTTCTGCAAGACTAGCCCTTGGACCTCTTTATGAAAAGAAGAACGACACTCCTGATATGTGAGGTGGCATGGATAGGGTCCCAATCAAACAAAGTTGTTGATTAGCCATTGAACCTTTCAGGTCATGTGATCAGTCACATTCCTGGAAGGAATTTCAAGATGTGGTAATGTATACGATGGATGAGTGTACATATATATATATATATATATATATATATATAAGTGTTTGTGTGTGTGGAGCTGCATGAGTATATAAGAGAGCTGTTGGTGTATGTAAGAAAGCTGTGTACAAGTATGTAGCAAAACAGTGCGTGTATGTAACAGAGGTGTGAGTGCATACTTCAAAGCTGTAGAAAAGCTATATGTGTTAGAACTGTGTTTGTGTATGGAGGAGAGTTGTGTGTGTATTTCGGAAAATTGCGTGTGTGATAGTAGTAGAGTTGTGTGTATGCAGGAGAGATGTGTGTATGTAGGAAAGAGGGTGGAAACTTATCAATGCTATAGGACCTATGCAAGAACCTAACATGATCAAATTTGACTCATGACAATACAGCTTTAAAAAATGCATTGGCAGCAATTGTACCGATCATCTACTTTCAATGAATTATCAGCAAATTGGTGAAAGTACACCTATTAAAAAAAAAATAACAGCCTCCTCCATATCCCCTCTAGCTGTCCTGTCCATCACCAAGATAGGTGCGTTTTCTGCCATTTTAGGTAGAAGTAATGTTCAACCAATTTGCTTCTAATTTAGACAAAGTAGTAGGAAAGTTTATCAAACAAACTCTACATATGAGCTCTATCTATTTTACAATACGTGTAATATGTATTCACAAAATGTCCATTTTCTATATGTGTGAACTTCACATCTTTTTTTTTTTTAGTAAGTTTTAGTGCATGATGAGGTGGTGTTTACCTATAGGATCCACCATCTCTTGGACTGGGCACCATTGATGGTATTTATTGGGCCCCACGTTCTTAAGTAAATCTCAATATTGCTTCAAAAAGGTAGCTATGCATATACAGTTTACAGACAGAATGTTAACATATTAAGCAAGAGTGTGACAACTTATCAGTGCTAAATGTGCCATAAAAAAACCCAGCATGTAAAATTCTTAGCTTTGACAAGTGACAACATATCTGGCAAAATGCATTGTAAACCAAATGTAATTTTTAGCTGCAGTAAATTTTAGACAATCAAAATGATGTTAAAATGTGTGTGTTTCTTACAGTCTAGAGGCTGCTTATTCTGATGGAGGAAAACACTGACAGCATCCTTCATGATCACTGAAAGAACTGTTCTCCTTTCTCCTGCCCCACACTGATCTATCTGATCGGTGCAGTGCAGGGGAGAAAGTCACCAGGACTTGCACGGATGTTGCGCATCCTGTGTAGCTGAAAAAACTTCTGCAAGACTAGCCCTTGGACCTCTTTATGAAAAGAAGAACGACACTCCTGATATGTGAGGTGGCATGGATAGGGTCCCAATCAAACAAAGTTGTTGATTAGCCATTGAACCTTTCAGGTCATGTGATCAGTCACATTCCTGGAAGGAATTTCAAGATGTGGTAATGTATACGATGGATGAGTGTACATATATATATATATATATATATATATATATATATATATAAGTGTTTGTGTGTGTGGAGCTGCATGAGTATATAAGAGAGCTGTTGGTGTATGTAAGAAAGCTGTGTACAAGTATGTAGCAAAACAGTGCGTGTATGTAACAGAGGTGTGAGTGCATACTTCAAAGCTGTAGAAAAGCTATATGTGTTAGAACTGTGTTTGTGTATGGAGGAGAGTTGTGTGTGTATTTCGGAAAATTGCGTGTGTGATAGTAGTAGAGTTGTGTGTATGCAGGAGAGATGTGTGTATGTAGGAAAGAGGGTGGAAACTTATCAATGCTATAGGACCTATGCAAGAACCTAACATGATCAAATTTGACTCATGACAATACAGCTTTAAAAAATGCATTGGCAGCAATTGTACCGATCATCTACTTTCAATGAATTATCAGCAAATTGGTGAAAGTACACCTATTAAAAAAAAAATAACAGCCTCCTCCATATCCCCTCTAGCTGTCCTGTCCATCACCAAGATAGGTGCGTTTTCTGCCATTTTAGGTAGAAGTAATGTTCAACCAATTTGCTTCTAATTTAGACAAAGTAGTAGGAAAGTTTATCAAACAAACTCTACATATGAGCTCTATCTATTTTACAATACGTGTAATATGTATTCACAAAATGTCCATTTTCTATATGTGTGAACTTCACATCTTTTTTTTTTTTTAGTAAGTTTTAGTGCATGATGAGGTGGTGTTTACCTATAGGATCCACCATCTCTTGGACTGGGCACCATTGATGGTATTTATTGGGCCCCACGTTCTTAAGTAAATCTCAATATTGCTTCAAAAAGGTAGCTATGCATATACAGTTTACAGACAGAATGTTAACATATTAAGCAAGAGTGTGACAACTTATCAGTGCTAAATGTGCCATAAAAAAACCCAGCATGTAAAATTCTTAGCTTTGACAAGTGACAACATATCTGGCAAAATGCATTGTAAACCAAATGTAATTTTTAGCTGCAGTAAATTTTAGACAATCAAAATGATGTTAAAATGTGTGTGTTTCTTACAGTCTAGAGGCTGCTTATTCTGATGGAGGAAAACACTGACAGCATCCTTCATGATCACTGAAAGAACTGTTCTCCTTTCTCCTGCCCCACACTGATCTATCTGATCGGTGCAGTGCAGGGGAGAAAGTCACCAGGACTTGCACGGATGTTGCGCATCCTGTGTAGCTGAAAAAACTTCTGCAAGACTAGCCCTTGGACCTCTTTATGAAAAGAAGAACGACACTCCTGATATGTGAGGTGGCATGGATAGGGTCCCAATCAAACAAAGTTGTTGATTAGCCATTGAACCTTTCAGGTCATGTGATCAGTCACATTCCTGGAAGGAATTTCAAGATGTGGTAATGTATACGATGGATGAGTGTACATATATATATATATATATATATAAGTGTTTGTGTGTGTGGAGCTGCATGAGTATATAAGAGAGCTGTTGGTGTATGTAAGAAAGCTGTGTACAAGTATGTAGCAAAACAGTGCGTGTATGTAACAGAGGTGTGAGTGCATACTTCAAAGCTGTAGAAAAGCTATATGTGTTAGAGCTGTGTTTGTGTATGGAGGAGAGTTGTGTGTGTATTTCGGAAAATTGCGTGTGTGATAGTAGTAGAGTTGTGTGTATGCAGGAGAGATGTGTGTATGTAGGAAAGAGGGTGGAAACTTATCAATGCTATAGGACCTATGCAAGAACCTAACATGATCAAATTTGACTCATGACAATACAGCTTTAAAAAATGCATTGGCAGCAATTGTACCGATCATCTACTTTCAATGAATTATCAGCAAATTGGTGAAAGTACACCTATTAAAAAAAAAATAACAGCCTCCTCCATATCCCCTCTAGCTGTCCTGTCCATCACCAAGATAGGTGCGTTTTCTGCCATTTTAGGTAGAAGTAATGTTCAACCAATTTGCTTCTAATTTAGACAAAGTAGTAGGAAAGTTTATCAAACAAACTCTACATATGAGCTCTATCTATTTTACAATACGTGTAATATGTATTCACAAAATGTCCATTTTCTATATGTGTGAACTTCACATCTTTTTTTTTTTTTAGTAAGTTTTAGTGCATGATGAGGTGGTGTTTACCTATAGGATCCACCATCTCTTGGACTGGGCACCATTGATGGTATTTATTGGGCCCCACGTTCTTAAGTAAATCTCAATATTGCTTCAAAAAGGTAGCTATGCATATACAGTTTACAGACAGAATGTTAACATATTAAGCAAGAGTGTGACAACTTATCAGTGCTAAATGTGCCATAAAAAAACCCAGCATGTAAAATTCTTAGCTTTGACAAGTGACAACATATCTGGCAAAATGCATTGTAAACCAAATGTAATTTTTAGCTGCAGTAAATTTTAGACAATCAAAATGATGTTAAAATGTGTGTGTTTCTTACAGTCTAGAGGCTGCTTATTCTGATGGAGGAAAACACTGACAGCATCCTTCATGATCACTGAAAGAACTGTTCTCCTTTCTCCTGCCCCACACTGATCTATCTGATCGGTGCAGTGCAGGGGAGAAAGTCACCAGGACTTGCACGGATGTTGCGCATCCTGTGTAGCTGAAAAAACTTCTGCAAGACTAGCCCTTGGACCTCTTTATGAAAAGAAGAACGACACTCCTGATATGTGAGGTGGCATGGATAGGGTCCCAATCAAACAAAGTTGTTGATTAGCCATTGAACCTTTCAGGTCATGTGATCAGTCACATTCCTGGAAGGAATTTCAAGATGTGGTAATGTATACGATGGATGAGTGTACATATATATATATATATATATATATATATAAGTGTTTGTGTGTGTGGAGCTGCATGAGTATATAAGAGAGCTGTTGGTGTATGTAAGAAAGCTGTGTACAAGTATGTAGCAAAACAGTGCGTGTATGTAACAGAGGTGTGAGTGCATACTTCAAAGCTGTAGAAAAGCTATATGTGTTAGAACTGTGTTTGTGTATGGAGGAGAGTTGTGTGTGTATTTCGGAAAATTGCGTGTGTGATAGTAGTAGAGTTGTGTGTATGCAGGAGAGATGTGTGTATGTAGGAAAGAGGGTGGAAACTTATCAATGCTATAGGACCTATGCAAGAACCTAACATGATCAAATTTGACTTATGACAATACAGCTTTAAAAAATGCATTGGCAGCAATTGTACCGATCATCTACTTTCAATGAATTATCAGCAAATTGGTGAAAGTACACCTATTAAAAAAAAAATAACAGCCTCCTCCATATCCCCTCTAGCTGTCCTGTCCATCACCAAGATAGGTGCGTTTTCTGCCATTTTAGGTAGAAGTAATGTTCAACCAATTTGCTTCTAATTTAGACAAAGTAGTAGGAAAGTTTATCAAACAAACTCTACATATGAGCTCTATCTATTTTACAATACGTGTAATATGTATTCACAAAATGTCCATTTTCTATATGTGTGAACTTCACATCTTTTTTTTTTTTAGTAAGTTTTAGTGCATGATGAGGTGGTGTTTACCTATAGGATCCACCATCTCTTGGACTGGGCACCATTGATGGTATTTATTGGGCCCCACGTTCTTAAGTAAATCTCAATATTGCTTCAAAAAGGTAGCTATGCATATACAGTTTACAGACAGAATGTTAACATATTAAGCAAGAGTGTGACAACTTATCAGTGCTAAATGTGCCATAAAAAAACCCAGCATGTAAAATTCTTAGCTTTGACAAGTGACAACATATCTGGCAAAATGCATTGTAAACCAAATGTAATTTTTAGCTGCAGTAAATTTTAGACAATCAAAATGATGTTAAAATGTGTGTGTTTCTTACAGTCTAGAGGCTGCTTATTCTGATGGAGGAAAACACTGACAGCATCCTTCATGATCACTGAAAGAACTGTTCTCCTTTCTCCTGCCCCACACTGATCTATCTGATCGGTGCAGTGCAGGGGAGAAAGTCACCAGGACTTGCACGGATGTTGCGCATCCTGTGTAGCTGAAAAAACTTCTGCAAGACTAGCCCTTGGACCTCTTTATGAAAAGAAGAACGACACTCCTGATATGTGAGGTGGCATGGATAGGGTCCCAATCAAACAAAGTTGTTGATTAGCCATTGAACCTTTCAGGTCATGTGATCAGTCACATTCCTGGAAGGAATTTCAAGATGTGGTAATGTATACGATGGATGAGTGTACATATATATATATAAGTGTTTGTGTGTGTGGAGCTGCATGAGTATATAAGAGAGCTGTTGGTGTATGTAAGAAAGCTGTGTACAAGTATGTAGCAAAACAGTGCGTGTATGTAACAGAGGTGTGAGTGCATACTTCAAAGCTGTAGAAAAGCTATATGTGTTAGAACTGTGTTTGTGTATGGAGGAGAGTTGTGTGTGTATTTCGGAAAATTGCGTGTGTGATAGTAGTAGAGTTGTGTGTATGCAGGAGAGATGTGTGTATGTAGGAAAGAGGGTGGAAACTTATCAATGCTATAGGACCTATGCAAGAACCTAACATGATCAAATTTGACTTATGACAATACAGCTTTAAAAAATGCATTGGCAGCAATTGTACCGATCATCTACTTTCAATGAATTATCAGCAAATTGGTGAAAGTACACCTATTAAAAAAAAAATAACAGCCTCCTCCATATCCCCTCTAGCTGTCCTGTCCATCACCAAGATAGGTGCGTTTTCTGCCATTTTAGGTAGAAGTAATGTTCAACCAATTTGCTTCTAATTTAGACAAAGTAGTAGGAAAGTTTATCAAACAAACTCTACATATGAGCTCTATCTATTTTACAATACGTGTAATATGTATTCACAAAATGTCCATTTTCTATATGTGTGAACTTCACATCTTTTTTTTTTTTAGTAAGTTTTAGTGCATGATGAGGTGGTGTTTACCTATAGGATCCACCATCTCTTGGACTGGGCACCATTGATGGTATTTATTGGGCCCCACGTTCTTAAGTAAATCTCAATATTGCTTCAAAAAGGTAGCTATGCATATACAGTTTACAGACAGAATGTTAACATATTAAGCAAGAGTGTGACAACTTATCAGTGCTAAATGTGCCATAAAAAAACCCAGCATGTAAAATTCTTAGCTTTGACAAGTGACAACATATCTGGCAAAATGCATTGTAAACCAAATGTAATTTTTAGCTGCAGTAAATTTTAGACAATCAAAATGATGTTAAAATGTGTGTGTTTCTTACAGTCTAGAGGCTGCTTATTCTGATGGAGGAAAACACTGACAGCATCCTTCATGATCACTGAAAGAACTGTTCTCCTTTCTCCTGCCCCACACTGATCTATCTGATCGGTGCAGTGCAGGGGAGAAAGTCACCAGGACTTGCACGGATGTTGTGCATCCTGTGTAGCTGAAAAAACTTCTGCAAGACTAGCCCTTGGACCTCTTTATGAAAAGAAGAACGACACTCCTGATATGTGAGGTGGCATGGATAGGGTCCCAATCAAACAAAGTTGTTGATTAGCCATTGAACCTTTCAGGTCATGTGATCAGTCACATTCCTGGAAGGAATTTCAAGATGTGGTAATGTATACGATGGATGAGTGTACATATATATATATATATATATATAAGTGTTTGTGTGTGTGGAGCTGCATGAGTATATAAGAGAGCTGTTGGTGTATGTAAGAAAGCTGTGTACAAGTATGTAGCAAAACAGTGCGTGTATGTAACAGAGGTGTGAGTGCATACTTCAAAGCTGTAGAAAAGCTATATGTGTTAGAACTGTGTTTGTGTATGGAGGAGAGTTGTGTGTGTATTTCGGAAAATTGCGTGTGTGATAGTAGTAGAGTTGTGTGTATGCAGGAGAGATGTGTGTATGTAGGAAAGAGGGTGGAAACTTATCAATGCTATAGGACCTATGCAAGAACCTAACATGATCAAATTTGACTCATGACAATACAGCTTTAAAAAATGCATTGGCAGCAATTGTACCGATCATCTACTTTCAATGAATTATCAGCAAATTGGTGAAAGTACACCTATTAAAAAAAAAATAACAGCCTCCTCCATATCCCCTCTAGCTGTCCTGTCCATCACCAAGATAGGTGCGTTTTCTGCCATTTTAGGTAGAAGTAATGTTCAACCAATTTGCTTCTAATTTAGACAAAGTAGTAGGAAAGTTTATCAAACAAACTCTACATATGAGCTCTATCTATTTTACAATACGTGTAATATGTATTCACAAAATGTCCATTTTCTATATGTGTGAACTTCACATCTTTTTTTTTTTTAGTAAGTTTTAGTGCATGATGAGGTGGTGTTTACCTATAGGATCCACCATCTCTTGGACTGGGCACCATTGATGGTATTTATTGGGCCCCACGTTCTTAAGTAAATCTCAATATTGCTTCAAAAAGGTAGCTATGCATATACAGTTTACAGACAGAATGTTAACATATTAAGCAAGAGTGTGACAACTTATCAGTGCTAAATGTGCCATAAAAAAACCCAGCATGTAAAATTCTTAGCTTTGACAAGTGACAACATATCTGGCAAAATGCATTGTAAACCAAATGTAATTTTTAGCTGCAGTAAATTTTAGACAATCAAAATGATGTTAAAATGTGTGTGTTTCTTACAGTCTAGAGGCTGCTTATTCTGATGGAGGAAAACACTGACAGCATCCTTCATGATCACTGAAAGAACTGTTCTCCTTTCTCCTGCCCCACACTGATCTATCTGATCGGTGCAGTGCAGGGGAGAAAGTCACCAGGACTTGCACGGATGTTGCGCATCCTGTGTAGCTGAAAAAACTTCTGCAAGACTAGCCCTTGGACCTCTTTATGAAAAGAAGAACGACACTCCTGATATGTGAGGTGGCATGGATAGGGTCCCAATCAAACAAAGTTGTTGATTAGCCATTGAACCTTTCAGGTCATGTGATCAGTCACATTCCTGGAAGGAATTTCAAGATGTGGTAATGTATACGATGGATGAGTGTACATATATATATATATATATATATATATATATAAGTGTTTGTGTGTGTGGAGCTGCATGAGTATATAAGAGAGCTGTTGGTGTATGTAAGAAAGCTGTGTACAAGTATGTAGCAAAACAGTGCGTGTATGTAACAGAGGTGTGAGTGCATACTTCAAAGCTGTAGAAAAGCTATATGTGTTAGAACTGTGTTTGTGTATGGAGGAGAGTTGTGTGTGTATTTCGGAAAATTGCGTGTGTGATAGTAGTAGAGTTGTGTGTATGCAGGAGAGATGTGTGTATGTAGGAAAGAGGGTGGAAACTTATCAATGCTATAGGACCTATGCAAGAACCTAACATGATCAAATTTGACTCATGACAATACAGCTTTAAAAAATGCATTGGCAGCAATTGTACCGATCATCTACTTTCAATGAATTATCAGCAAATTGGTGAAAGTACACCTATTAAAAAAAAAATAACAGCCTCCTCCATATCCCCTCTAGCTGTCCTGTCCATCACCAAGATAGGTGCGTTTTCTGCCATTTTAGGTAGAAGTAATGTTCAACCAATTTGCTTCTAATTTAGACAAAGTAGTAGGAAAGTTTATCAAACAAACTCTACATATGAGCTCTATCTATTTTACAATACGTGTAATATGTATTCACAAAATGTCCATTTTCTATATGTGTGAACTTCACATCTTTTTTTTTTTTTAGTAAGTTTTAGTGCATGATGAGGTGGTGTTTACCTATAGGATCCACCATCTCTTGGACTGGGCACCATTGATGGTATTTATTGGGCCCCACGTTCTTAAGTAAATCTCAATATTGCTTCAAAAAGGTAGCTATGCATATACAGTTTACAGACAGAATGTTAACATATTAAGCAAGAGTGTGACAACTTATCAGTGCTAAATGTGCCATAAAAAAACCCAGCATGTAAAATTCTTAGCTTTGACAAGTGACAACATATCTGGCAAAATGCATTGTAAACCAAATGTAATTTTTAGCTGCAGTAAATTTTAGACAATCAAAATGATGTTAAAATGTGTGTGTTTCTTACAGTCTAGAGGCTGCTTATTCTGATGGAGGAAAACACTGACAGCATCCTTCATGATCACTGAAAGAACTGTTCTCCTTTCTCCTGCCCCACACTGATCTATCTGATCGGTGCAGTGCAGGGGAGAAAGTCACCAGGACTTGCACGGATGTTGCGCATCCTGTGTAGCTGAAAAAACTTCTGCAAGACTAGCCCTTGGACCTCTTTATGAAAAGAAGAACGACACTCCTGATATGTGAGGTGGCATGGATAGGGTCCCAATCAAACAAAGTTGTTGATTAGCCATTGAACCTTTCAGGTCATGTGATCAGTCACATTCCTGGAAGGAATTTCAAGATGTGGTAATGTATACGATGGATGAGTGTACATATATATATATATATATATATATATATATATAAGTGTTTGTGTGTGTGGAGCTGCATGAGTATATAAGAGAGCTGTTGGTGTATGTAAGAAAGCTGTGTACAAGTATGTAGCAAAACAGTGCGTGTATGTAACAGAGGTGTGAGTGCATACTTCAAAGCTGTAGAAAAGCTATATGTGTTAGAACTGTGTTTGTGTATGGAGGAGAGTTGTGTGTGTATTTCGGAAAATTGCGTGTGTGATAGTAGTAGAGTTGTGTGTATGCAGGAGAGATGTGTGTATGTAGGAAAGAGGGTGGAAACTTATCAATGCTATAGGACCTATGCAAGAACCTAACATGATCAAATTTGACTCATGACAATACAGCTTTAAAAAATGCATTGGCAGCAATTGCCGATCATCTACTTTCAATGAATTATCAGCAAATTGGTGAAAGTACACCTATTAAAAAAAAAATAACAGCCTCCTCCATATCCCCTCTAGCTGTCCTGTCCATCACCAAGATAGGTGCGTTTTCTGCCATTTTAGGTAGAAGTAATGTTCAACCAATTTGCTTCTAATTTAGACAAAGTAGTAGGAAAGTTTATCAAACAAACTCTACATATGAGCTTATCTATTTTACAATACGTGTAATATGTATTCACAAAATGTCCATTTTCTAATATGTGTGAACTTCACATCTTTTTTTTTTTTTTAGTAAGTTTTAGTGCATGATGAGGTGGTGTTTACCTATAGGATCCACCATCTCTTGGACTGGGCACCATTGATGGTATTTATTGGGCCCCACGTTCTTAAGTAAATCTCAATATTGCTTCAAAAAGGTAGCTATGCATATACAGTTTACAGACAGAATGTTAACATATTAAGCAAGAGTGTGACAACTTATCAGTGCTAAATGGGCCATAAAAAAACCCAGCATGTAAAATTCTTAGCTTTGACAAGTGACAACATATCTGGCAAAATGCATTGTAAACCAAATGTAATTTTTAGCTGCAGTAAATTTTAGACAATCAAAATGATGTTAAAATGTGTGTGTTTCTTACAGTCTAGAGGCTGCTTATTCTGATGGAGGAAAACACTGACAGCATCCTTCATGATCACTGAAAGAACTGTTCTCCTTTCTCCTGCCCCACACTGATCTATCTGATCGGTGCAGTGCAGGGGGAGAAAGTCACCAGGACTTGCACGGATGTTGCGCATCCTGTGTAGCTGAAAAAACTTCTGCAAGACTAGCCTTGGACCTCTTTATGAAAAGAAGAACGACACTCCTGATATGTGAGGTGGCATGGATAGGGTCCCAATCAAACAAAGTTGTTGATTAGCCATTGAACCTTTCAGGTCATGTGATCAGTCACATTCCTGGAAGGAATTTCAAGATGTGGTAATGTATACGATGGATGAGTGTACATATATATATATATATATATATATATAAGTGTTTGTGTGTGTGGAGCTGCATGAGTATATAAGAGAGCTGTTGGTGTATGTAAGAAAGCTGTGTACAAGTATGTAGCAAAACAGTGCGTGTATGTAACAGAGGTGTGAGCGCATACTTCAAAGCTGTAGAAAAGCTATATGTGTTAGAACTGTGTTTGTGTATGGAGGAGAGTTGTGTGTGTATTTCGGAAAATTGCGTGTGTGATAGTAGTAGAGTTGTGTGTATGCAGGAGAGATGTGTGTATGTAGGAAAGAGGGTGGAAACTTATCAATGCTATAGGACCTATGCAAGAACCTAACATGATCAAATTTGACTCATGACAATACAGCTTTAAAAAATGCATTGGCAGCAATTGTACCGATCATCTACTTTCAATGAATTATCAGCAAATTGGTGAAAGTACACCTATTAAAAAAAAAATAACAGCCTCCTCCATATCCCCTCTAGCTGTCCTGTCCATCACCAAGATAGGTGCGTTTTCTGCCATTTTAGGTAGAAGTAATGTTCAACCAATTTGCTTCTAATTTAGACAAAGTAGTAGGAAAGTTTATCAAACAAACTCTACATATGAGCTCTATCTATTTTACAATACGTGTAATATGTATTCACAAAATGTCCATTTTCTATATGTGTGAACTTCACATCTTTTTTTTTTTTAGTAAGTTTTAGTGCATGATGAGGTGGTGTTTACCTATAGGATCCACCATCTCTTGGACTGGGCACCATTGATGGTATTTATTGGGCCCCACGTTCTTAAGTAAATCTCAATATTGCTTCAAAAAGGTAGCTATGCATATACAGTTTACAGACAGAATGTTAACATATTAAGCAAGAGTGTGACAACTTATCAGTGCTAAATGTGCCATAAAAAAACCCAGCATGTAAAATTCTTAGCTTTGACAAGTGACAACATATCTGGCAAAATGCATTGTAAACCAAATGTAATTTTTAGCTGCAGTAAATTTTAGACAATCAAAATGATGTTAAAATGTGTGTGTTTCTTACAGTCTAGAGGCTGCTTATTCTGATGGAGGAAAACACTGACAGCATCCTTCATGATCACTGAAAGAACTGTTCTCCTTTCTCCTGCCCCACACTGATCTATCTGATCGGTGCAGTGCAGGGGAGAAAGTCACCAGGACTTGCACGGATGTTGTGCATCCTGTGTAGCTGAAAAAACTTCTGCAAGACTAGCCCTTGGACCTCTTTATGAAAAGAAGAACGACACTCCTGATATGTGAGGTGGCATGGATAGGGTCCCAATCAAACAAAGTTGTTGATTAGCCATTGAACCTTTCAGGTCATGTGATCAGTCACATTCCTGGAAGGAATTTCAAGATGTGGTAATGTATACGATGGATGAGTGTACATATATATATATATATATATATAAGTGTTTGTGTGTGTGGAGCTGCATGAGTATATAAGAGAGCTGTTGGTGTATGTAAGAAAGCTGTGTACAAGTATGTAGCAAAACAGTGCGTGTATGTAACAGAGGTGTGAGTGCATACTTCAAAGCTGTAGAAAAGCTATATGTGTTAGAACTGTGTTTGTGTATGGAGGAGAGTTGTGTGTGTATTTCGGAAAATTGCGTGTGTGATAGTAGTAGAGTTGTGTGTATGCAGGAGAGATGTGTGTATGTAGGAAAGAGGGTGGAAACTTATCAATGCTATAGGACCTATGCAAGAACCTAACATGATCAAATTTGACTCATGACAATACAGCTTTAAAAAATGCATTGGCAGCAATTGTACCGATCATCTACTTTCAATGAATTATCAGCAAATTGGTGAAAGTACACCTATTAAAAAAAAAATAACAGCCTCCTCCATATCCCCTCTAGCTGTCCTGTCCATCACCAAGATAGGTGCGTTTTCTGCCATTTTAGGTAGAAGTAATGTTCAACCAATTTGCTTCTAATTTAGACAAAGTAGTAGGAAAGTTTATCAAACAAACTCTACATATGAGCTCTATCTATTTTACAATACGTGTAATATGTATTCACAAAATGTCCATTTTCTATATGTGTGAACTTCACATCTTTTTTTTTTTTAGTAAGTTTTAGTGCATGATGAGGTGGTGTTTACCTATAGGATCCACCATCTCTTGGACTGGGCACCATTGATGGTATTTATTGGGCCCCACGTTCTTAAGTAAATCTCAATATTGCTTCAAAAAGGTAGCTATGCATATACAGTTTACAGACAGAATGTTAACATATTAAGCAAGAGTGTGACAACTTATCAGTGCTAAATGTGCCATAAAAAAACCCAGCATGTAAAATTCTTAGCTTTGACAAGTGACAACATATCTGGCAAAATGCATTGTAAACCAAATGTAATTTTTAGCTGCAGTAAATTTTAGACAATCAAAATGATGTTAAAATGTGTGTGTTTCTTACAGTCTAGAGGCTGCTTATTCTGATGGAGGAAAACACTGACAGCATCCTTCATGATCACTGAAAGAACTGTTCTCCTTTCTCCTGCCCCACACTGATCTATCTGATCGGTGCAGTGCAGGGGAGAAAGTCACCAGGACTTGCACGGATGTTGCGCATCCTGTGTAGCTGAAAAAACTTCTGCAAGACTAGCCCTTGGACCTCTTTATGAAAAGAAGAACGACACTCCTGATATGTGAGGTGGCATGGATAGGGTCCCAATCAAACAAAGTTGTTGATTAGCCATTGAACCTTTCAGGTCATGTGATCAGTCACATTCCTGGAAGGAATTTCAAGATGTGGTAATGTATACGATGGATGAGTGTACATATATATATATATATATATATATATATAAGTGTTTGTGTGTGTGGAGCTGCATGAGTATATAAGAGAGCTGTTGGTGTATGTAAGAAAGCTGTGTACAAGTATGTAGCAAAACAGTGCGTGTATGTAACAGAGGTGTGAGTGCATACTTCAAAGCTGTAGAAAAGCTATATGTGTTAGAACTGTGTTTGTGTATGGAGGAGAGTTGTGTGTGTATTTCGGAAAATTGCGTGTGTGATAGTAGTAGAGTTGTGTGTATGCAGGAGAGATGTGTGTATGTAGGAAAGAGGGTGGAAACTTATCAATGCTATAGGACCTATGCAAGAACCTAACATGATCAAATTTGACTCATGACAATACAGCTTTAAAAAATGCATTGGCAGCAATTGTACCGATCATCTACTTTCAATGAATTATCAGCAAATTGGTGAAAGTACACCTATTAAAAAAAAAATAACAGCCTCCTCCATATCCCCTCTAGCTGTCCTGTCCATCACCAAGATAGGTGCGTTTTCTGCCATTTTAGGTAGAAGTAATGTTCAACCAATTTGCTTCTAATTTAGACAAAGTAGTAGGAAAGTTTATCAAACAAACTCTACATATGAGCTCTATCTATTTTACAATACGTGTAATATGTATTCACAAAATGTCCATTTTCTATATGTGTGAACTTCACATCTTTTTTTTTTTTTAGTAAGTTTTAGTGCATGATGAGGTGGTGTTTACCTATAGGATCCACCATCTCTTGGACTGGGCACCATTGATGGTATTTATTGGGCCCCACGTTCTTAAGTAAATCTCAATATTGCTTCAAAAAGGTAGCTATGCATATACAGTTTACAGACAGAATGTTAACATATTAAGCAAGAGTGTGACAACTTATCAGTGCTAAATGTGCCATAAAAAAACCCAGCATGTAAAATTCTTAGCTTTGACAAGTGACAACATATCTGGCAAAATGCATTGTAAACCAAATGTAATTTTTAGCTGCAGTAAATTTTAGACAATCAAAATGATGTTAAAATGTGTGTGTTTCTTACAGTCTAGAGGCTGCTTATTCTGATGGAGGAAAACACTGACAGCATCCTTCATGATCACTGAAAGAACTGTTCTCCTTTCTCCTGCCCCACACTGATCTATCTGATCGGTGCAGTGCAGGGGAGAAAGTCACCAGGACTTGCACGGATGTTGCGCATCCTGTGTAGCTGAAAAAACTTCTGCAAGACTAGCCCTTGGACCTCTTTATGAAAAGAAGAACGACACTCCTGATATGTGAGGTGGCATGGATAGGGTCCCAATCAAACAAAGTTGTTGATTAGCCATTGAACCTTTCAGGTCATGTGATCAGTCACATTCCTGGAAGGAATTTCAAGATGTGGTAATGTATACGATGGATGAGTGTACATATATATATATATATATATATATATATAAGTGTTTGTGTGTGTGGAGCTGCATGAGTATATAAGAGAGCTGTTGGTGTATGTAAGAAAGCTGTGTACAAGTATGTAGCAAAACAGTGCGTGTATGTAACAGAGGTGTGAGTGCATACTTCAAAGCTGTAGAAAAGCTATATGTGTTAGAACTGTGTTTGTGTATGGAGGAGAGTTGTGTGTGTATTTCGGAAAATTGCGTGTGTGATAGTAGTAGAGTTGTGTGTATGCAGGAGAGATGTGTGTATGTAGGAAAGAGGGTGGAAACTTATCAATGCTATAGGACCTATGCAAGAACCTAACATGATCAAATTTGACTCATGACAATACAGCTTTAAAAAATGCATTGGCAGCAATTGTACCGATCATCTACTTTCAATGAATTATCAGCAAATTGGTGAAAGTACACCTATTAAAAAAAAAATAACAGCCTCCTCCATATCCCCTCTAGCTGTCCTGTCCATCACCAAGATAGGTGCGTTTTCTGCCATTTTAGGTAGAAGTAATGTTCAACCAATTTGCTTCTAATTTAGACAAAGTAGTAGGAAAGTTTATCAAACAAACTCTACATATGAGCTCTATCTATTTTACAATACGTGTAATATGTATTCACAAAATGTCCATTTTCTATATGTGTGAACTTCACATCTTTTTTTTTTTTTAGTAAGTTTTAGTGCATGATGAGGTGGTGTTTACCTATAGGATCCACCATCTCTTGGACTGGGCACCATTGATGGTATTTATTGGGCCCCACGTTCTTAAGTAAATCTCAATATTGCTTCAAAAAGGTAGCTATGCATATACAGTTTACAGACAGAATGTTAACATATTAAGCAAGAGTGTGACAACTTATCAGTGCTAAATGTGCCATAAAAAAACCCAGCATGTAAAATTCTTAGCTTTGACAAGTGACAACATATCTGGCAAAATGCATTGTAAACCAAATGTAATTTTTAGCTGCAGTAAATTTTAGACAATCAAAATGATGTTAAAATGTGTGTGTTTCTTACAGTCTAGAGGCTGCTTATTCTGATGGAGGAAAACACTGACAGCATCCTTCATGATCACTGAAAGAACTGTTCTCCTTTCTCCTGCCCCACACTGATCTATCTGATCGGTGCAGTGCAGGGGAGAAAGTCACCAGGACTTGCACGGATGTTGCGCATCCTGTGTAGCTGAAAAAACTTCTGCAAGACTAGCCCTTGGACCTCTTTATGAAAAGAAGAACGACACTCCTGATATGTGAGGTGGCATGGATAGGGTCCCAATCAAACAAAGTTGTTGATTAGCCATTGAACCTTTCAGGTCATGTGATCAGTCACATTCCTGGAAGGAATTTCAAGATGTGGTAATGTATACGATGGATGAGTGTACATATATATATATATATATATATATATAAGTGTTTGTGTGTGTGGAGCTGCATGAGTATATAAGAGAGCTGTTGGTGTATGTAAGAAAGCTGTGTACAAGTATGTAGCAAAACAGTGCGTGTATGTAACAGAGGTGTGAGTGCATACTTCAAAGCTGTAGAAAAGCTATATGTGTTAGAACTGTGTTTGTGTATGGAGGAGAGTTGTGTGTGTGTTTCGGAAAATTGCGTGTGTGATAGTAGTAGAGTTGTGTGTATGCAGGAGAGATGTGTGTATGTAGGAAAGAGGGTGGAAACTTATCAATGCTATAGGACCTATGCAAGAACCTAACATGATCAAATTTGACTCATGACAATACAGCTTTAAAAAATGCATTGGCAGCAATTGTACCGATCATCTACTTTCAATGAATTATCAGCAAATTGGTGAAAGTACACCTATTAAAAAAAAAATAACAGCCTCCTCCATATCCCCTCTAGCTGTCCTGTCCATCACCAAGATAGGTGCGTTTTCTGCCATTTTAGGTAGAAGTAATGTTCAACCAATTTGCTTCTAATTTAGACAAAGTAGTAGGAAAGTTTATCAAACAAACTCTACATATGAGCTCTATCTATTTTACAATACGTGTAATATGTATTCACAAAATGTCCATTTTCTATATGTGTGAACTTCACATCTTTTTTTTTTTTAGTAAGTTTTAGTGCATGATGAGGTGGTGTTTACCTATAGGATCCACCATCTCTTGGACTGGGCACCATTGATGGTATTTATTGGGCCCCACGTTCTTAAGTAAATCTCAATATTGCTTCAAAAAGGTAGCTATGCATATACAGTTTACAGACAGAATGTTAACATATTAAGCAAGAGTGTGACAACTTATCAGTGCTAAATGTGCCATAAAAAAACCCAGCATGTAAAATTCTTAGCTTTGACAAGTGACAACATATCTGGCAAAATGCATTGTAAACCAAATGTAATTTTTAGCTGCAGTAAATTTTAGACAATCAAAATGATGTTAAAATGTGTGTGTTTCTTACAGTCTAGAGGCTGCTTATTCTGATGGAGGAAAACACTGACAGCATCCTTCATGATCACTGAAAGAACTGTTCTCCTTTCTCCTGCCCCACACTGATCTATCTGATCGGTGCAGTGCAGGGGAGAAAGTCACCAGGACTTGCACGGATGTTGCGCATCCTGTGTAGCTGAAAAAACTTCTGCAAGACTAGCCCTTGGACCTCTTTATGAAAAGAAGAACGACACTCCTGATATGTGAGGTGGCATGGATAGGGTCCCAATCAAACAAAGTTGTTGATTAGCCATTGAACCTTTCAGGTCATGTGATCAGTCACATTCCTGGAAGGAATTTCAAGATGTGGTAATGTATACGATGGATGAGTGTACATATATATATATATATATATATATATATAAGTGTTTGTGTGTGTGGAGCTGCATGAGTATATAAGAGAGCTGTTGGTGTATGTAAGAAAGCTGTGTACAAGTATGTAGCAAAACAGTGCGTGTATGTAACAGAGGTGTGAGTGCATACTTCAAAGCTGTAGAAAAGCTATATGTGTTAGAACTGTGTTTGTGTATGGAGGAGAGTTGTGTGTGTATTTCGGAAAATTGCGTGTGTGATAGTAGTAGAGTTGTGTGTATGCAGGAGAGATGTGTGTATGTAGGAAAGAGGGTGGAAACTTATCAATGCTATAGGACCTATGCAAGAACCTAACATGATCAAATTTGACTCATGACAATACAGCTTTAAAAAATGCATTGGCAGCAATTGTACCGATCATCTACTTTCAATGAATTATCAGCAAATTGGTGAAAGTACACCTATTAAAAAAAAAATAACAGCCTCCTCCATATCCCCTCTAGCTGTCCTGTCCATCACCAAGATAGGTGCGTTTTCTGCCATTTTAGGTAGAAGTAATGTTCAACCAATTTGCTTCTAATTTAGACAAAGTAGTAGGAAAGTTTATCAAACAAACTCTACATATGAGCTCTATCTATTTTACAATACGTGTAATATGTATTCACAAAATGTCCATTTTCTATATGTGTGAACTTCACATCTTTTTTTTTTTTAGTAAGTTTTAGTGCATGATGAGGTGGTGTTTACCTATAGGATCCACCATCTCTTGGACTGGGCACCATTGATGGTATTTATTGGGCCCCACGTTCTTAAGTAAATCTCAATATTGCTTCAAAAAGGTAGCTATGCATATACAGTTTACAGACAGAATGTTAACATATTAAGCAAGAGTGTGACAACTTATCAGTGCTAAATGTGCCATAAAAAAACCCAGCATGTAAAATTCTTAGCTTTGACAAGTGACAACATATCTGGCAAAATGCATTGTAAACCAAATGTAATTTTTAGCTGCAGTAAATTTTAGACAATCAAAATGATGTTAAAATGTGTGTGTTTCTTACAGTCTAGAGGCTGCTTATTCTGATGGAGGAAAACACTGACAGCATCCTTCATGATCACTGAAAGAACTGTTCTCCTTTCTCCTGCCCCACACTGATCTATCTGATCGGTGCAGTGCAGGGGAGAAAGTCACCAGGACTTGCACGGATGTTGTGCATCCTGTGTAGCTGAAAAAACTTCTGCAAGACTAGCCCTTGGACCTCTTTATGAAAAGAAGAACGACACTCCTGATATGTGAGGTGGCATGGATAGGGTCCCAATCAAACAAAGTTGTTGATTAGCCATTGAACCTTTCAGGTCATGTGATCAGTCACATTCCTGGAAGGAATTTCAAGATGTGGTAATGTATACGATGGATGAGTGTACATATATATATATATATAAGTGTTTGTGTGTGTGGAGCTGCATGAGTATATAAGAGAGCTGTTGGTGTATGTAAGAAAGCTGTGTACAAGTATGTAGCAAAACAGTGCGTGTATGTAACAGAGGTGTGAGTGCATACTTCAAAGCTGTAGAAAAGCTATATGTGTTAGAACTGTGTTTGTGTATGGAGGAGAGTTGTGTGTGTATTTCGGAAAATTGCGTGTGTGATAGTAGTAGAGTTGTGTGTATGCAGGAGAGATGTGTGTATGTAGGAAAGAGGGTGGAAACTTATCAATGCTATAGGACCTATGCAAGAACCTAACATGATCAAATTTGACTCATGACAATACAGCTTTAAAAAATGCATTGGCAGCAATTGTACCAATCATCTACTTTCAATGAATTATCAGCAAATTGGTGAAAGTACACCTATTAAAAAAAAAATAACAGCCTCCTCCATATCCCCTCTAGCTGTCCTGTCCATCACCAAGATAGGTGCGTTTTCTGCCATTTTAGGTAGAAGTAATGTTCAACCAATTTGCTTCTAATTTAGACAAAGTAGTAGGAAAGTTTATCAAACAAACTCTACATATGAGCTCTATCTATTTTACAATACGTGTAATATGTATTCACAAAATGTCCATTTTCTATATGTGTGAACTTCACATCTTTTTTTTTTTTAGTAAGTTTTAGTGCATGATGAGGTGGTGTTTACCTATAGGATCCACCATCTCTTGGACTGGGCACCATTGATGGTATTTATTGGGCCCCACGTTCTTAAGTAAATCTCAATATTGCTTCAAAAAGGTAGCTATGCATATACAGTTTACAGACAGAATGTTAACATATTAAGCAAGAGTGTGACAACTTATCAGTGCTAAATGTGCCATAAAAAAACCCAGCATGTAAAATTCTTAGCTTTGACAAGTGACAACATATCTGGCAAAATGCATTGTAAACCAAATGTAATTTTTAGCTGCAGTAAATTTTAGACAATCAAAATGATGTTAAAATGTGTGTGTTTCTTACAGTCTAGAGGCTGCTTATTCTGATGGAGGAAAACACTGACAGCATCCTTCATGATCACTGAAAGAACTGTTCTCCTTTCTCCTGCCCCACACTGATCTATCTGATCGGTGCAGTGCAGGGGAGAAAGTCACCAGGACTTGCACGGATGTTGCGCATCCTGTGTAGCTGAAAAAACTTCTGCAAGACTAGCCCTTGGACCTCTTTATGAAAAGAAGAACGACACTCCTGATATGTGAGGTGGCATGGATAGGGTCCCAATCAAACAAAGTTGTTGATTAGCCATTGAACCTTTCAGGTCATGTGATCAGTCACATTCCTGGAAGGAATTTCAAGATGTGGTAATGTATACGATGGATGAGTGTACATATATATATATATATATATATATATATAAGTGTTTGTGTGTGTGGAGCTGCATGAGTATATAAGAGAGCTGTTGGTGTATGTAAGAAAGCTGTGTACAAGTATGTAGCAAAACAGTGCGTGTATGTAACAGAGGTGTGAGTGCATACTTCAAAGCTGTAGAAAAGCTATATGTGTTAGAACTGTGTTTGTGTATGGAGGAGAGTTGTGTGTGTATTTCGGAAAATTGCGTGTGTGATAGTAGTAGAGTTGTGTGTATGCAGGAGAGATGTGTGTATGTAGGAAAGAGGGTGGAAACTTATCAATGCTATAGGACCTATGCAAGAACCTAACATGATCAAATTTGACTCATGACAATACAGCTTTAAAAAATGCATTGGCAGCAATTGTACCGATCATCTACTTTCAATGAATTATCAGCAATGGTGAAAGTACACCTATTAAAAAAAAAATAACAGCCTCCTCCATATCCCCTCTAGCTGTCCTGTCCATCACCAAGATAGGTGCGTTTTCTGCCATTTTAGGTAGAAGTAATGTTCAACCAATTTGCTTCTAATTTAGACAAAGTAGTAGGAAAGTTTATCAAACAAACTCTACATATGAGCTCTATCTATTTTACAATACGTGTAATATGTATTCACAAAATGTCCATTTTCTATATGTGTGAACTTCACATCTTTTTTTTTTTTTAGTAAGTTTTAGTGCATGATGAGGTGGTGTTTACCTATAGGATCCACCATCTCTTGGACTGGGCACCATTGATGGTATTTATTGGGCCCCACGTTCTTAAGTAAATCTCAATATTGCTTCAAAAAGGTAGCTATGCATATACAGTTTACAGACAGAATGTTAACATATTAAGCAAGAGTGTGACAACTTATCAGTGCTAAATGTGCCATAAAAAAACCCAGCATGTAAAATTCTTAGCTTTGACAAGTGACAACATATCTGGCAAAATGCATTGTAAACCAAATGTAATTTTTAGCTGCAGTAAATTTTAGACAATCAAAATGATGTTAAAATGTGTGTGTTTCTTACAGTCTAGAGGCTGCTTATTCTGATGGAGGAAAACACTGACAGCATCCTTCATGATCACTGAAAGAACTGTTCTCCTTTCTCCTGCCCCACACTGATCTATCTGATCGGTGCAGTGCAGGGGAGAAAGTCACCAGGACTTGCACGGATGTTGCGCATCCTGTGTAGCTGAAAAAACTTCTGCAAGACTAGCCCTTGGACCTCTTTATGAAAAGAAGAACGACACTCCTGATATGTGAGGTGGCATGGATAGGGTCCCAATCAAACAAAGTTGTTGATTAGCCATTGAACCTTTCAGGTCATGTGATCAGTCACATTCCTGGAAGGAATTTCAAGATGTGGTAATGTATACGATGGATGAGTGTACATATATATATATATATATATATATATAAGTGTTTGTGTGTGTGGAGCTGCATGAGTATATAAGAGAGCTGTTGGTGTATGTAAGAAAGCTGTGTACAAGTATGTAGCAAAACAGTGCGTGTATGTAACAGAGGTGTGAGTGCATACTTCAAAGCTGTAGAAAAGCTATATGTGTTAGAACTGTGTTTGTGTATGGAGGAGAGTTGTGTGTGTATTTCGGAAAATTGCGTGTGTGATAGTAGTAGAGTTGTGTGTATGCAGGAGAGATGTGTGTATGTAGGAAAGAGGGTGGAAACTTATCAATGCTATAGGACCTATGCAAGAACCTAACATGATCAAATTTGACTCATGACAATACAGCTTTAAAAAATGCATTGGCAGCAATTGTACCGATCATCTACTTTCAATGAATTATCAGCAAATTGGTGAAAGTACACCTATTAAAAAAAAAATAACAGCCTCCTCCATATCCCCTCTAGCTGTCCTGTCCATCACCAAGATAGGTGCGTTTTCTGCCATTTTAGGTAGAAGTAATGTTCAACCAATTTGCTTCTAATTTAGACAAAGTAGTAGGAAAGTTTATCAAACAAACTCTACATATGAGCTCTATCTATTTTACAATACGTGTAATATGTATTCACAAAATGTCCATTTTCTATATGTGTGAACTTCACATCTTTTTTTTTTTTTAGTAAGTTTTAGTGCATGATGAGGTGGTGTTTACCTATAGGATCCACCATCTCTTGGACTGGGCACCATTGATGGTATTTATTGGGCCCCACGTTCTTAAGTAAATCTCAATATTGCTTCAAAAAGGTAGCTATGCATATACAGTTTACAGACAGAATGTTAACATATTAAGCAAGAGTGTGACAACTTATCAGTGCTAAATGTGCCATAAAAAAACCCAGCATGTAAAATTCTTAGCTTTGACAAGTGACAACATATCTGGCAAAATGCATTGTAAACCAAATGTAATTTTTAGCTGCAGTAAATTTTAGACAATCAAAATGATGTTAAAATGTGTGTGTTTCTTACAGTCTAGAGGCTGCTTATTCTGATGGAGGAAAACACTGACAGCATCCTTCATGATCACTGAAAGAACTGTTCTCCTTTCTCCTGCCCCACACTGATCTATCTGATCGGTGCAGTGCAGGGGAGAAAGTCACCAGGACTTGCACGGATGTTGCGCATCCTGTGTAGCTGAAAAAACTTCTGCAAGACTAGCCCTTGGACCTCTTTATGAAAAGAAGAACGACACTCCTGATATGTGAGGTGGCATGGATAGGGTCCCAATCAAACAAAGTTGTTGATTAGCCATTGAACCTTTCAGGTCATGTGATCAGTCACATTCCTGGAAGGAATTTCAAGATGTGGTAATGTATACGATGGATGAGTGTACATATATATATATATATATATATATATATAAGTGTTTGTGTGTGTGGAGCTGCATGAGTATATAAGAGAGCTGTTGGTGTATGTAAGAAAGCTGTGTACAAGTATGTAGCAAAACAGTGCGTGTATGTAACAGAGGTGTGAGTGCATACTTCAAAGCTGTAGAAAAGCTATATGTGTTAGAACTGTGTTTGTGTATGGAGGAGAGTTGTGTGTGTATTTCGGAAAATTGCGTGTGTGATAGTAGTAGAGTTGTGTGTATGCAGGAGAGATGTGTGTATGTAGGAAAGAGGGTGGAAACTTATCAATGCTATAGGACCTATGCAAGAACCTAACATGATCAAATTTGACTCATGACAATACAGCTTTAAAAAATGCATTGGCAGCAATTGTACCGATCATCTACTTTCAATGAATTATCAGCAAATTGGTGAAAGTACACCTATTAAAAAAAAAATAACAGCCTCCTCCATATCCCCTCTAGCTGTCCTGTCCATCACCAAGATAGGTGCGTTTTCTGCCATTTTAGGTAGAAGTAATGTTCAACCAATTTGCTTCTAATTTAGACAAAGTAGTAGGAAAGTTTATCAAACAAACTCTACATATGAGCTCTATCTATTTTACAATACGTGTAATATGTATTCACAAAATGTCCATTTTCTATATGTGTGAACTTCACATCTTTTTTTTTTTTTAGTAAGTTTTAGTGCATGATGAGGTGGTGTTTACCTATAGGATCCACCATCTCTTGGACTGGGCACCATTGATGGTATTTATTGGGCCCCACGTTCTTAAGTAAATCTCAATATTGCTTCAAAAAGGTAGCTATGCATATACAGTTTACAGACAGAATGTTAACATATTAAGCAAGAGTGTGACAACTTATCAGTGCTAAATGTGCCATAAAAAAACCCAGCATGTAAAATTCTTAGCTTTGACAAGTGACAACATATCTGGCAAAATGCATTGTAAACCAAATGTAATTTTTAGCTGCAGTAAATTTTAGACAATCAAAATGATGTTAAAATGTGTGTGTTTCTTACAGTCTAGAGGCTGCTTATTCTGATGGAGGAAAACACTGACAGCATCCTTCATGATCACTGAAAGAACTGTTCTCCTTTCTCCTGCCCCACACTGATCTATCTGATCGGTGCAGTGCAGGGGAGAAAGTCACCAGGACTTGCACGGATGTTGCGCATCCTGTGTAGCTGAAAAAACTTCTGCAAGACTAGCCCTTGGACCTCTTTATGAAAAGAAGAACGACACTCCTGATATGTGAGGTGGCATGGATAGGGTCCCAATCAAACAAAGTTGTTGATTAGCCATTGAACCTTTCAGGTCATGTGATCAGTCACATTCCTGGAAGGAATTTCAAGATGTGGTAATGTATACGATGGATGAGTGTACATATATATATATATATATATATATATAAGTGTTTGTGTGTGTGGAGCTGCATGAGTATATAAGAGAGCTGTTGGTGTATGTAAGAAAGCTGTGTACAAGTATGTAGCAAAACAGTGCGTGTATGTAACAGAGGTGTGAGTGCATACTTCAAAGCTGTAGAAAAGCTATATGTGTTAGAACTGTGTTTGTGTATGGAGGAGAGTTGTGTGTGTATTTCGGAAAATTGCGTGTGTGATAGTAGTAGAGTTGTGTGTATGCAGGAGAGATGTGTGTATGTAGGAAAGAGGGTGGAAACTTATCAATGCTATAGGACCTATGCAAGAACCTAACATGATCAAATTTGACTCATGACAATACAGCTTTAAAAAATGCATTGGCAGCAATTGTACCGATCATCTACTTTCAATGAATTATCAGCAAATTGGTGAAAGTACACCTATTAAAAAAAAAATAACAGCCTCCTCCATATCCCCTCTAGCTGTCCTGTCCATCACCAAGATAGGTGCGTTTTCTGCCATTTTAGGTAGAAGTAATGTTCAACCAATTTGCTTCTAATTTAGACAAAGTAGTAGGAAAGTTTATCAAACAAACTCTACATATGAGCTCTATCTATTTTACAATACGTGTAATATGTATTCACAAAATGTCCATTTTCTATATGTGTGAACTTCACATCTTTTTTTTTTTTTAGTAAGTTTTAGTGCATGATGAGGTGGTGTTTACCTATAGGATCCACCATCTCTTGGACTGGGCACCATTGATGGTATTTATTGGGCCCCACGTTCTTAAGTAAATCTCAATATTGCTTCAAAAAGGTAGCTATGCATATACAGTTTACAGACAGAATGTTAACATATTAAGCAAGAGTGTGACAACTTATCAGTGCTAAATGTGCCATAAAAAAACCCAGCATGTAAAATTCTTAGCTTTGACAAGTGACAACATATCTGGCAAAATGCATTGTAAACCAAATGTAATTTTTAGCTGCAGTAAATTTTAGACAATCAAAATGATGTTAAAATGTGTGTGTTTCTTACAGTCTAGAGGCTGCTTATTCTGATGGAGGAAAACACTGACAGCATCCTTCATGATCACTGAAAGAACTGTTCTCCTTTCTCCTGCCCCACACTGATCTATCTGATCGGTGCAGTGCAGGGGAGAAAGTCACCAGGACTTGCACGGATGTTGCGCATCCTGTGTAGCTGAAAAAACTTCTGCAAGACTAGCCCTTGGACCTCTTTATGAAAAGAAGAACGACACTCCTGATATGTGAGGTGGCATGGATAGGGTCCCAATCAAACAAAGTTGTTGATTAGCCATTGAACCTTTCAGGTCATGTGATCAGTCACATTCCTGGAAGGAATTTCAAGATGTGGTAATGTATACGATGGATGAGTGTACATATATATATATATATATATATATATATAAGTGTTTGTGTGTGTGGAGCTGCATGAGTATATAAGAGAGCTGTTGGTGTATGTAAGAAAGCTGTGTACAAGTATGTAGCAAAACAGTGCGTGTATGTAACAGAGGTGTGAGTGCATACTTCAAAGCTGTAGAAAAGCTATATGTGTTAGAACTGTGTTTGTGTATGGAGGAGAGTTGTGTGTGTATTTCGGAAAATTGCGTGTGTGATAGTAGTAGAGTTGTGTGTATGCAGGAGAGATGTGTGTATGTAGGAAAGAGGGTGGAAACTTATCAATGCTATAGGACCTATGCAAGAACCTAACATGATCAAATTTGACTCATGACAATACAGCTTTAAAAAATGCATTGGCAGCAATTGTACCGATCATCTACTTTCAATGAATTATCAGCAAATTGGTGAAAGTACACCTATTAAAAAAAAAATAACAGCCTCCTCCATATCCCCTCTAGCTGTCCTGTCCATCACCAAGATAGGTGCGTTTTCTGCCATTTTAGGTAGAAGTAATGTTCAACCAATTTGCTTCTAATTTAGACAAAGTAGTAGGAAAGTTTATCAAACAAACTCTACATATGAGCTCTATCTATTTTACAATACGTGTAATATGTATTCACAAAATGTCCATTTTCTATATGTGTGAACTTCACATCTTTTTTTTTTTTTAGTAAGTTTTAGTGCATGATGAGGTGGTGTTTACCTATAGGATCCACCATCTCTTGGACTGGGCACCATTGATGGTATTTATTGGGCCCCACGTTCTTAAGTAAATCTCAATATTGCTTCAAAAAGGTAGCTATGCATATACAGTTTACAGACAGAATGTTAACATATTAAGCAAGAGTGTGACAACTTATCAGTGCTAAATGTGCCATAAAAAAACCCAGCATGTAAAATTCTTAGCTTTGACAAGTGACAACATATCTGGCAAAATGCATTGTAAACCAAATGTAATTTTTAGCTGCAGTAAATTTTAGACAATCAAAATGATGTTAAAATGTGTGTGTTTCTTACAGTCTAGAGGCTGCTTATTCTGATGGAGGAAAACACTGACAGCATCCTTCATGATCACTGAAAGAACTGTTCTCCTTTCTCCTGCCCCACACTGATCTATCTGATCGGTGCAGTGCAGGGGAGAAAGTCACCAGGACTTGCACGGATGTTGCGCATCCTGTGTAGCTGAAAAAACTTCTGCAAGACTAGCCCTTGGACCTCTTTATGAAAAGAAGAACGACACTCCTGATATGTGAGGTGGCATGGATAGGGTCCCAATCAAACAAAGTTGTTGATTAGCCATTGAACCTTTCAGGTCATGTGATCAGTCACATTCCTGGAAGGAATTTCAAGATGTGGTAATGTATACGATGGATGAGTGTACATATATATATATATATATATATATATATAAGTGTTTGTGTGTGTGGAGCTGCATGAGTATATAAGAGAGCTGTTGGTGTATGTAAGAAAGCTGTGTACAAGTATGTAGCAAAACAGTGCGTGTATGTAACAGAGGTGTGAGTGCATACTTCAAAGCTGTAGAAAAGCTATATGTGTTAGAACTGTGTTTGTGTATGGAGGAGAGTTGTGTGTGTATTTCGGAAAATTGCGTGTGTGATAGTAGTAGAGTTGTGTGTATGCAGGAGAGATGTGTGTATGTAGGAAAGAGGGTGGAAACTTATCAATGCTATAGGACCTATGCAAGAACCTAACATGATCAAATTTGACTCATGACAATACAGCTTTAAAAAATGCATTGGCAGCAATTGTACCGATCATCTACTTTCAATGAATTATCAGCAAATTGGTGAAAGTACACCTATTAAAAAAAAAATAACAGCCTCCTCCATATCCCCTCTAGCTGTCCTGTCCATCACCAAGATAGGTGCGTTTTCTGCCATTTTAGGTAGAAGTAATGTTCAACCAATTTGCTTCTAATTTAGACAAAGTAGTAGGAAAGTTTATCAAACAAACTCTACATATGAGCTCTATCTATTTTACAATACGTGTAATATGTATTCACAAAATGTCCATTTTCTATATGTGTGAACTTCACATCTTTTTTTTTTTTTAGTAAGTTTTAGTGCATGATGAGGTGGTGTTTACCTATAGGATCCACCATCTCTTGGACTGGGCACCATTGATGGTATTTATTGGGCCCCACGTTCTTAAGTAAATCTCAATATTGCTTCAAAAAGGTAGCTATGCATATACAGTTTACAGACAGAATGTTAACATATTAAGCAAGAGTGTGACAACTTATCAGTGCTAAATGTGCCATAAAAAAACCCAGCATGTAAAATTCTTAGCTTTGACAAGTGACAACATATCTGGCAAAATGCATTGTAAACCAAATGTAATTTTTAGCTGCAGTAAATTTTAGACAATCAAAATGATGTTAAAATGTGTGTGTTTCTTACAGTCTAGAGGCTGCTTATTCTGATGGAGGAAAACACTGACAGCATCCTTCATGATCACTGAAAGAACTGTTCTCCTTTCTCCTGCCCCACACTGATCTATCTGATCGGTGCAGTGCAGGGGAGAAAGTCACCAGGACTTGCACGGATGTTGCGCATCCTGTGTAGCTGAAAAAACTTCTGCAAGACTAGCCCTTGGACCTCTTTATGAAAAGAAGAACGACACTCCTGATATGTGAGGTGGCATGGATAGGGTCCCAATCAAACAAAGTTGTTGATTAGCCATTGAACCTTTCAGGTCATGTGATCAGTCACATTCCTGGAAGGAATTTCAAGATGTGGTAATGTATACGATGGATGAGTGTACATATATATATATATATATATATATATATAAGTGTTTGTGTGTGTGGAGCTGCATGAGTATATAAGAGAGCTGTTGGTGTATGTAAGAAAGCTGTGTACAAGTATGTAGCAAAACAGTGCGTGTATGTAACAGAGGTGTGAGTGCATACTTCAAAGCTGTAGAAAAGCTATATGTGTTAGAACTGTGTTTGTGTATGGAGGAGAGTTGTGTGTGTATTTCGGAAAATTGCGTGTGTGATAGTAGTAGAGTTGTGTGTATGCAGGAGAGATGTGTGTATGTAGGAAAGAGGGTGGAAACTTATCAATGCTATAGGACCTATGCAAGAACCTAACATGATCAAATTTGACTCATGACAATACAGCTTTAAAAAATGCATTGGCAGCAATTGTACCGATCATCTACTTTCAATTAATTATCAGTAAATTGGTGAAAGTACACCTATTAAAAAAAAAATAACAGCCTCCTCCATATCCCCTCTAGCTGTCCTGTCCATCACCAAGATAGGTGCGTTTTCTGCCATTTTAGGTAGAAGTAATGTTCAACCAATTTGCTTCTAATTTAGACAAAGTAGTAGGAAAGTTTATCAAACAAACTCTACATATGAGCTCTATCTATTTTACAATACGTGTAATATGTATTCCCAAAATGTCCATTTTCTATATGTGTGAACTTCACATCTCTTTTTTTTTAGTAAGTTTTAGTGCATGATGAGGTGGTGTTTACCTATAGGATCCACCATCTCTTGGACTGGGCACCATTGATGGTATTTATTGGGCCCCACGTTCTTAAGTAAATCTCAATATTGCTTCAAAAAGGTAGATATGCATATACAGTTTACAGACAGAATGTTAACATATTAAGCAAGAGTGTGACAACTTATCAGTGCTAAATGTGCCATAAAAAAACCCAGCATGTAAAATTCTTAGCTTTGACAAGTGACAACATATCTGGCAAAATGCATTGTAAACCAAATGTAATTTTTAGCTGCAGTAAATTTTAGACAATCAAAATGATGTTAAAATGTGTGTGTTTCTTACAGTCTAGAGGCTGCTTATTCTGATGGAGGAAAACACTGACAGCATCCTTCATGATCACTGAAAGAACTGTTCTCCTTTCTCCTGCCCCACACTGATCTATCTGATCGGTGCAGTGCAGGGGAGAAAGTCACCAGGACTTGCACGGATGTTGCGCATCCTGTGTAGCTGAAAAAACTTCTGCAAGACTAGCCCTTGGACCTCTTTATGAAAAGAAGAACGACACTCCTGATATGTGAGGTGGCATGGATAGGGTCCCAATCAAACAAAGTTGTTGATTAGCCATTGAACCTTTCAGGTCATGTGATCAGTCACATTCCTGGAAGGAATTTCAAGATGTGGTAATGTATACGATGGATGAGTGTACATATATATATATATATATATATATATATATAAGTGTTTGTGTGTGTGGAGCTGCATGAGTATATAAGAGAGCTGTTGGTGTATGTAAGAAAGCTGTGTACAAGTATGTAGCAAAACAGTGCGTGTATGTAACAGAGGTGTGAGTGCATACTTCAAAGCTGTAGAAAAGCTATATGTGTTAGAACTGTGTTTGTGTATGGAGGAGAGTTGTGTGTGTATTTCGGAAAATTGCGTGTGTGATAGTAGTAGAGTTGTGTGTATGCAGGAGAGATGTGTGTATGTAGGAAAGAGGGTGGAAACTTATCAATGCTATAGGACCTATGCAAGAACCTAACATGATCAAATTTGACTCATGACAATACAGCTTTAAAAAATGCATTGGCAGCAATTGTACCGATCATCTACTTTCAATTAATTATCAGTAAATTGGTGAAAGTACACCTATTAAAAAAAAAATAACAGCCTCCTCCATATCCCCTCTAGCTGTCCTGTCCATCACCAAGATAGGTGCGTTTTCTGCCATTTTAGGTAGAAGTAATGTTCAACCAATTTGCTTCTAATTTAGACAAAGTAGTAGGAAAGTTTATCAAACAAACTCTACATATGAGCTCTATCTATTTTACAATACGTGTAATATGTATTCCCAAAATGTCCATTTTCTATATGTGTGAACTTCACATCTCTTTTTTTTTAGTAAGTTTTAGTGCATGATGAGGTGGTGTTTACCTATAGGATCCACCATCTCTTGGACTGGGCACCATTGATGGTATTTATTGGGCCCCACGTTCTTAAGTAAATCTCAATATTGCTTCAAAAAGGTAGCTATGCATATACAGTTTACAGACAGAATGTTAACATATTAAGCAAGAGTGTGACAACTTATCAGTGCTAAATGTGCCATAAAAAAACCCAGCATGTAAAATTCTTAGCTTTGACAAGTGACAACATATCTGGCAAAATGCATTGTAAACCAAATGTAATTTTTAGCTGCAGTAAATTTTAGACAATCAAAATGATGTTAAAATGTGTGTGTTTCTTACAGTCTAGAGGCTGCTTATTCTGATGGAGGAAAACACTGACAGCATCCTTCTTGATCACTGAAAGAACTGTTCTCCTTTCTCCTGCCCCACACTGATCTATCTGATCGGTGCAGTGCAGGGGAGAAAGTCACCAGGACTTGCACGGATGTTGCGCATCCTGTGTAGCTGAAAAAACTTCTGCAAGACTAGCCCTTGGACCTCTTTATGAAAAGAAGAACGACACTCCTGATATGTGAGGTGGCATGGATAGGGTCCCAATCAAACAAAGTTGTTGATTAGCCATTGAACCTTTCAGGTCATGTGATCAGTCACATTCCTGGAAGGAATTTCAAGATGTGGTAATGTATACGATGGATGAGTGTACATATATATATATATATATATATATATATATATAAGTGTTTGTGTGTGTGGAGCTGCATGAGTATATAAGAGAGCTGTTGGTGTATGTAAGAAAGCTGTGTACAAGTATGTAGCAAAACAGTGCGTGTATGTAACAGAGGTGTGAGTGCATACTTCAAAGCTGTAGAAAAGCTATATGTGTTAGAACTGTGTTTGTGTATGGAGGAGAGTTGTGTGTGTATTTCGGAAAATTGCGTGTGTGATAGTAGTAGAGTTGTGTGTATGCAGGAGAGATGTGTGTATGTAGGAAAGAGGGTGGAAACTTATCAATGCTATAGGACCTATGCAAGAACCTAACATGATCAAATTTGACTCATGACAATACAGCTTTAAAAAATGCATTGGCAGCAATTGTACCGATCATCTACTTTCAATGAATTATCAGCAAATTGGTGAAAGTACACCTATTAAAAAAAAAATAACAGCCTCCTCCATATCCCCTCTAGCTGTCCTGTCCATCACCAAGATAGGTGCGTTTTCTGCCATTTTAGGTAGAAGTAATGTTCAACCAATTTGCTTCTAATTTAGACAAAGTAGTAGGAAAGTTTATCAAACAAACTCTACATATGAGCTCTATCTATTTTACAATACGTGTAATATGTATTCACAAAATGTCCATTTTCTATATGTGTGAACTTCACATCTTTTTTTTTTTTAGTAAGTTTTAGTGCATGATGAGGTGGTGTTTACCTATAGGATCCACCATCTCTTGGACTGGGCACCATTGATGGTATTTATTGGGCCCCACGTTCTTAAGTAAATCTCAATATTGCTTCAAAAAGGTAGCTATGCATATACAGTTTACAGACAGAATGTTAACATATTAAGCAAGAGTGTGACAACTTATCAGTGCTAAATGTGCCATAAAAAAACCCAGCATGTAAAATTCTTAGCTTTGACAAGTGACAACATATCTGGCAAAATGCATTGTAAACCAAATGTAATTTTTAGCTGCAGTAAATTTTAGACAATCAAAATGATGTTAAAATGTGTGTGTTTCTTACAGTCTAGAGGCTGCTTATTCTGATGGAGGAAAACACTGACAGCATCCTTCATGATCACTGAAAGAACTGTTCTCCTTTCTCCTGCCCCACACTGATCTATCTGATCGGTGCAGTGCAGGGGAGAAAGTCACCAGGACTTGCACGGATGTTGCGCATCCTGTGTAGCTGAAAAAACTTCTGCAAGACTAGCCCTTGGACCTCTTTATGAAAAGAAGAACGACACTCCTGATATGTGAGGTGGCATGGATAGGGTCCCAATCAAACAAAGTTGTTGGTTAGCCATTGAACCTTTCAGGTCATGTGATCAGTCACATTCCTGGAAGGAATTTCAAGATGTGGTAATGTATACGATGGATGAGTGTACATATATATATATATATATATATATATATATATAAGTGTTTGTGTGTGTGGAGCTGCATGAGTATATAAGAGAGCTGTTGGTGTATGTAAGAAAGCTGTGTACAAGTATGTAGCAAAACAGTGCGTGTATGTAACAGAGGTGTGAGTGCATACTTCAAAGCTGTAGAAAAGCTATATGTGTTAGAACTGTGTTTGTGTATGGAGGAGAGTTGTGTGTGTATTTCGGAAAATTGCGTGTGTGATAGTAGTAGAGTTGTGTGTATGCAGGAGAGATGTGTGTATGTAGGAAAGAGGGTGGAAACTTATCAATGCTATAGGACCTATGCAAGAACCTAACATGATCAAATTTGACTCATGACAATACAGCTTTAAAAAATGCATTGGCAGCAATTGTACCGATCATCTACTTTCAATTAATTATCAGTAAATTGGTGAAAGTACACCTATTGAAAAAAAAATAACAGCCTCCTCCATATCCCCTCTAGCTGTCCTGTCCATCACCAAGATAGGTGCGTTTTCTGCCATTTTAGGTAGAAGTAATGTTCAACCAATTTGCTTCTAATTTAGACAAAGTAGTAGGAAAGTTTATCAAACAAACTCTACATATGAGCTCTATCTATTTTACAATACGTGTAATATGTATTCACAAAATGTCCATTTTCTATATGTGTGAACTTCACATCTCTTTTTTTTTAGTAAGTTTTAGTGCATGATGAGGTGGTGTTTACCTATAGGATCCACCATCTCTTGGACTGGGCACCATTGATGGTATTTATTGGGCCCCACGTTCTTAAGTAAATCTCAATATTGCTTCAAAAAGGTAGCTATGCATATACAGTTTACAGACAGAATGTTAACATATTAAGCAAGAGTGTGACAACTTATCAGTGCTAAATGTGCCATAAAAAAACCCAGCATGTAAAATTCTTAGCTTTGACAAGTGACAACATATCTGGCAAAATGCATTGTAAACCAAATGTAATTTTTAGCTGCAGTAAATTTTAGACAATCAAAATGATGTTAAAATGTGTGTGTTTCTTACAGTCTAGAGGCTGCTTATTCTGATGGAGGAAAACACTGACAGCATCCTTCATGATCACTGAAAGAACTGTTCTCCTTTCTCCTGCCCCACACTGATCTATCTGATCGGTGCAGTGCAGGGGAGAAAGTCACCAGGACTTGCACGGATGTTGCGCATCCTGTGTAGCTGAAAAAACTTCTGCAAGACTAGCCCTTGGACCTCTTTATGAAAAGAAGAACGACACTCCTGATATGTGAGGTGGCATGGATAGGGTCCCAATCAAACAAAGTTGTTGGTTAGCCATTGAACCTTTCAGGTCATGTGATCAGTCACATTCCTGGAAGGAATTTCAAGATGTGGTAATGTATACGATGGATGAGTGTACATATATATATATATATATATATATATATATAAGTGTTTGTGTGTGTGGAGCTGCATGAGTATATAAGAGAGCTGTTGGTGTATGTAAGAAAGCTGTGTACAAGTATGTAGCAAAACAGTGCGTGTATGTAACAGAGGTGTGAGTGCATACTTCAAAGCTGTAGAAAAGCTATATGTGTTAGAACTGTGTTTGTGTATGGAGGAGAGTTGTGTGTGTATTTCGGAAAATTGCGTGTGTGATAGTAGTAGAGTTGTGTGTATGCAGGAGAGATGTGTGTATGTAGGAAAGAGGGTGGAAACTTATCAATGCTATAGGACCTATGCAAGAACCTAACATGATCAAATTTGACTCATGACAATACAGCTTTAAAAAATGCATTGGCAGCAATTGTACCGATCATCTACTTTCAATTAATTATCAGTAAATTGGTGAAAGTACACCTATTGAAAAAAAAATAACAGCCTCCTCCATATCCCCTCTAGCTGTCCTGTCCATCACCAAGATAGGTGCGTTTTCTGCCATTTTAGGTAGAAGTAATGTTCAACCAATTTGCTTCTAATTTAGACAAAGTAGTAGGAAAGTTTATCAAACAAACTCTACATATGAGCTCTATCTATTTTACAATACGTGTAATATGTATTCACAAAATGTCCATTTTCTATATGTGTGAACTTCACATCTCTTTTTTTTTAGTAAGTTTTAGTGCATGATGAGGTGGTGTTTACCTATAGGATCCACCATCTCTTGGACTGGGCACCATTGATGGTATTTATTGGGCCCCACGTTCTTAAGTAAATCTCAATATTGCTTCAAAAAGGTAGCTATGCATATACAGTTTACAGACAGAATGTTAACATATTAAGCAAGAGTGTGACAACTTATCAGTGCTAAATGTGCCATAAAAAAACCCAGCATGTAAAATTCTTAGCTTTGACAAGTGACAACATATCTGGCAAAATGCATTGTAAACCAAATGTAATTTTTAGCTGCAGTAAATTTTAGACAATCAAAATGATGTTAAAATGTGTGTGTTTCTTACAGTCTAGAGGCTGCTTATTCTGATGGAGGAAAACACTGACAGCATCCTTCATGATCACTGAAAGAACTGTTCTCCTTTCTCCTGCCCCACACTGATCTATCTGATCGGTGCAGTGCAGGGGAGAAAGTCACCAGGACTTGCACGGATGTTGCGCATCCTGTGTAGCTGAAAAAACTTCTGCAAGACTAGCCCTTGGACCTCTTTATGAAAAGAAGAACGACACTCCTGATATGTGAGGTGGCATGGATAGGGTCCCAATCAAACAAAGTTGTTGATTAGCCATTGAACCTTTCAGGTCATGTGATCAGTCACATTCCTGGAAGGAATTTCAAGATGTGGTAATGTATACGATGGATGAGTGTACATATATATATATATATATATATATATATATATAAGTGTTTGTGTGTGTGGAGCTGCATGAGTATATAAGAGAGCTGTTGGTGTATGTAAGAAAGCTGTGTACAAGTATGTAGCAAAACAGTGCGTGTATGTAACAGAGGTGTGAGTGCATACTTCAAAGCTGTAGAAAAGCTATATGTGTTAGAACTGTGTTTGTGTATGGAGGAGAGTTGTGTGTGTATTTCGGAAAATTGCGTGTGTGATAGTAGTAGAGTTGTGTGTATGCAGGAGAGATGTGTGTATGTAGGAAAGAGGGTGGAAACTTATCAATGCTATAGGACCTATGCAAGAACCTAACATGATCAAATTTGACTCATGACAATACAGCTTTAAAAAATGCATTGGCAGCAATTGTACCGATCATCTACTTTCAATTAATTATCAGTAAATTGGTGAAAGTACACCTATTGAAAAAAAAATAACAGCCTCCTCCATATCCCCTCTAGCTGTCCTGTCCATCACCAAGATAGGTGCGTTTTCTGCCATTTTAGGTAGAAGTAATGTTCAACCAATTTGCTTCTAATTTAGACAAAGTAGTAGGAAAGTTTATCAAACAAACTCTACATATGAGCTCTATCTATTTTACAATACGTGTAATATGTATTCACAAAATGTCCATTTTCTATATGTGTGAACTTCACATCTCTTTTTTTTTAGTAAGTTTTAGTGCATGATGAGGTGGTGTTTACCTATAGGATCCACCATCTCTTGGACTGGGCACCATTGATGGTATTTATTGGGCCCCACGTTCTTAAGTAAATCTCAATATTGCTTCAAAAAGGTAGCTATGCATATACAGTTTACAGACAGAATGTTAACATATTAAGCAAGAGTGTGACAACTTATCAGTGCTAAATGTGCCATAAAAAAACCCAGCATGTAAAATTCTTAGCTTTGACAAGTGACAACATATCTGGCAAAATGCATTGTAAACCAAATGTAATTTTTAGCTGCAGTAAATTTTAGACAATCAAAATGATGTTAAAATGTGTGTGTTTCTTACAGTCTAGAGGCTGCTTATTCTGATGGAGGAAAACACTGACAGCATCCTTCATGATCACTGAAAGAACTGTTCTCCTTTCTCCTGCCCCACACTGATCTATCTGATCGGTG
The DNA here is from genome assembly GCF_046119375.1 of Phyllobates terribilis. NCBI lineage: Eukaryota > Metazoa > Chordata > Amphibia > Anura > Dendrobatidae > Phyllobates > Phyllobates terribilis. The sequence continues at coordinate 29,728 of NW_027365765.1, read as the reverse complement.
CAGTGCAGGGGAGAAAGTCACCAGGACTTGCACGGATGTTGCGCATCCTGTGTAGCTGAAAAAACTTCTGCAAGACTAGCCCTTGGACCTCTTTATGAAAAGAAGAACGACACTCCTGATATGTGAGGTGGCATGGATAGGGTCCCAATCAAACAAAGTTGTTGATTAGCCATTGAACCTTTCAGGTCATGTGATCAGTCACATTCCTGGAAGGAATTTCAAGATGTGGTAATGTATACGATGGATGAGTGTACATATATATATATATATATATATATATATATATATAAGTGTTTGTGTGTGTGGAGCTGCATGAGTATATAAGAGAGCTGTTGGTGTATGTAAGAAAGCTGTGTACAAGTATGTAGCAAAACAGTGCGTGTATGTAACAGAGGTGTGAGTGCATACTTCAAAGCTGTAGAAAAGCTATATGTGTTAGAACTGTGTTTGTGTATGGAGGAGAGTTGTGTGTGTATTTCGGAAAATTGCGTGTGTGATAGTAGTAGAGTTGTGTGTATGCAGGAGAGATGTGTGTATGTAGGAAAGAGGGTGGAAACTTATCAATGCTATAGGACCTATGCAAGAACCTAACATGATCAAATTTGACTCATGACAATACAGCTTTAAAAAATGCATTGGCAGCAATTGTACCGATCATCTACTTTCAATTAATTATCAGTAAATTGGTGAAAGTACACCTATTGAAAAAAAAATAACAGCCTCCTCCATATCCCCTCTAGCTGTCCTGTCCATCACCAAGATAGGTGCGTTTTCTGCCATTTTAGGTAGAAGTAATGTTCAACCAATTTGCTTCTAATTTAGACAAAGTAGTAGGAAAGTTTATCAAACAAACTCTACATATGAGCTCTATCTATTTTACAATACGTGTAATATGTATTCACAAAATGTCCATTTTCTATATGTGTGAACTTCACATCTCTTTTTTTTTAGTAAGTTTTAGTGCATGATGAGGTGGTGTTTACCTATAGGATCCACCATCTCTTGGACTGGGCACCATTGATGGTATTTATTGGGCCCCACGTTCTTAAGTAAATCTCAATATTGCTTCAAAAAGGTAGCTATGCATATACAGTTTACAGACAGAATGTTAACATATTAAGCAAGAGTGTGACAACTTATCAGTGCTAAATGTGCCATAAAAAAACCCAGCATGTAAAATTCTTAGCTTTGACAAGTGACAACATATCTGGCAAAATGCATTGTAAACCAAATGTAATTTTTAGCTGCAGTAAATTTTAGACAATCAAAATGATGTTAAAATGTGTGTGTTTCTTACAGTCTAGAGGCTGCTTATTCTGATGGAGGAAAACACTGACAGCATCCTTCATGATCACTGAAAGAACTGTTCTCCTTTCTCCTGCCCCACACTGATCTATCTGATCGGTGCAGTGCAGGGGAGAAAGTCACCAGGACTTGCACGGATGTTGCGCATCCTGTGTAGCTGAAAAAACTTCTGCAAGACTAGCCCTTGGACCTCTTTATGAAAAGAAGAACGACACTCCTGATATGTGAGGTGGCATGGATAGGGTCCCAATCAAACAAAGTTGTTGATTAGCCATTGAACCTTTCAGGTCATGTGATCAGTCACATTCCTGGAAGGAATTTCAAGATGTGGTAATGTATACGATGGATGAGTGTACATATATATATATATATATATATATATATATATATAAGTGTTTGTGTGTGTGGAGCTGCATGAGTATATAAGAGAGCTGTTGGTGTATGTAAGAAAGCTGTGTACAAGTATGTAGCAAAACAGTGCGTGTATGTAACAGAGGTGTGAGTGCATACTTCAAAGCTGTAGAAAAGCTATATGTGTTAGAACTGTGTTTGTGTATGGAGGAGAGTTGTGTGTGTATTTCGGAAAATTGCGTGTGTGATAGTAGTAGAGTTGTGTGTATGCAGGAGAGATGTGTGTATGTAGGAAAGAGGGTGGAAACTTATCAATGCTATAGGACCTATGCAAGAACCTAACATGATCAAATTTGACTCATGACAATACAGCTTTAAAAAATGCATTGGCAGCAATTGTACCGATCATCTACTTTCAATTAATTATCAGTAAATTGGTGAAAGTACACCTATTGAAAAAAAAATAACAGCCTCCTCCATATCCCCTCTAGCTGTCCTGTCCATCACCAAGATAGGTGCGTTTTCTGCCATTTTAGGTAGAAGTAATGTTCAACCAATTTGCTTCTAATTTAGACAAAGTAGTAGGAAAGTTTATCAAACAAACTCTACATATGAGCTCTATCTATTTTACAATACGTGTAATATGTATTCACAAAATGTCCATTTTCTATATGTGTGAACTTCACATCTCTTTTTTTTTAGTAAGTTTTAGTGCATGATGAGGTGGTGTTTACCTATAGGATCCACCATCTCTTGGACTGGGCACCATTGATGGTATTTATTGGGCCCCACGTTCTTAAGTAAATCTCAATATTGCTTCAAAAAGGTAGCTATGCATATACAGTTTACAGACAGAATGTTAACATATTAAGCAAGAGTGTGACAACTTATCAGTGCTAAATGTGCCATAAAAAAACCCAGCATGTAAAATTCTTAGCTTTGACAAGTGACAACATATCTGGCAAAATGCATTGTAAACCAAATGTAATTTTTAGCTGCAGTAAATTTTAGACAATCAAAATGATGTTAAAATGTGTGTGTTTCTTACAGTCTAGAGGCTGCTTATTCTGATGGAGGAAAACACTGACAGCATCCTTCATGATCACTGAAAGAACTGTTCTCCTTTCTCCTGCCCCACACTGATCTATCTGATCGGTGCAGTGCAGGGGAGAAAGTCACCAGGACTTGCACGGATGTTGCGCATCCTGTGTAGCTGAAAAAACTTCTGCAAGACTAGCCCTTGGACCTCTTTATGAAAAGAAGAACGACACTCCTGATATGTGAGGTGGCATGGATAGGGTCCCAATCAAACAAAGTTGTTGATTAGCCATTGAACCTTTCAGGTCATGTGATCAGTCACATTCCTGGAAGGAATTTCAAGATGTGGTAATGTATACGATGGATGAGTGTACATATATATATATATATATATATATATATAAGTGTTTGTGTGTGTGGAGCTGCATGAGTATATAAGAGAGCTGTTGGTGTATGTAAGAAAGCTGTGTACAAGTATGTAGCAAAACAGTGCGTGTATGTAACAGAGGTGTGAGTGCATACTTCAAAGCTGTAGAAAAGCTATATGTGTTAGAACTGTGTTTGTGTATGGAGGAGAGTTGTGTGTGTATTTCGGAAAATTGCGTGTGTGATAGTAGTAGAGTTGTGTGTATGCAGGAGAGATGTGTGTATGTAGGAAAGAGGGTGGAAACTTATCAATGCTATAGGACCTATGCAAGAACCTAACATGATCAAATTTGACTCATGACAATACAGCTTTAAAAAATGCATTGGCAGCAATTGTACCGATCATCTACTTTCAATTAATTATCAGTAAATTGGTGAAAGTACACCTATTGAAAAAAAAATAACAGCCTCCTCCATATCCCCTCTAGCTGTCCTGTCCATCACCAAGATAGGTGCGTTTTCTGCCATTTTAGGTAGAAGTAATGTTCAACCAATTTGCTTCTAATTTAGACAAAGTAGTAGGAAAGTTTATCAAACAAACTCTACATATGAGCTCTATCTATTTTACAATACGTGTAATATGTATTCACAAAATGTCCATTTTCTATATGTGTGAACTTCACATCTCTTTTTTTTTAGTAAGTTTTAGTGCATGATGAGGTGGTGTTTACCTATAGGATCCACCATCTCTTGGACTGGGCACCATTGATGGTATTTATTGGGCCCCACGTTCTTAAGTAAATCTCAATATTGCTTCAAAAAGGTAGCTATGCATATACAGTTTACAGACAGAATGTTAACATATTAAGCAAGAGTGTGACAACTTATCAGTGCTAAATGTGCCATAAAAAAACCCAGCATGTAAAATTCTTAGCTTTGACAAGTGACAACATATCTGGCAAAATGCATTGTAAACCAAATGTAATTTTTAGCTGCAGTAAATTTTAGACAATCAAAATGATGTTAAAATGTGTGTGTTTCTTACAGTCTAGAGGCTGCTTATTCTGATGGAGGAAAACACTGACAGCATCCTTCATGATCACTGAAAGAACTGTTCTCCTTTCTCCTGCCCCACACTGATCTATCTGATCGGTGCAGTGCAGGGGAGAAAGTCACCAGGACTTGCACGGATGTTGCGCATCCTGTGTAGCTGAAAAAACTTCTGCAAGACTAGCCCTTGGACCTCTTTATGAAAAGAAGAACGACACTCCTGATATGTGAGGTGGCATGGATAGGGTCCCAATCAAACAAAGTTGTTGATTAGCCATTGAACCTTTCAGGTCATGTGATCAGTCACATTCCTGGAAGGAATTTCAAGATGTGGTAATGTATACGATGGATGAGTGTACATATATATATATATATATATATATATATATATAAGTGTTTGTGTGTGTGGAGCTGCATGAGTATATAAGAGAGCTGTTGGTGTATGTAAGAAAGCTGTGTACAAGTATGTAGCAAAACAGTGCGTGTATGTAACAGAGGTGTGAGTGCATACTTCAAAGCTGTAGAAAAGCTATATGTGTTAGAACTGTGTTTGTGTATGGAGGAGAGTTGTGTGTGTATTTCGGAAAATTGCGTGTGTGATAGTAGTAGAGTTGTGTGTATGCAGGAGAGATGTGTGTATGTAGGAAAGAGGGTGGAAACTTATCAATGCTATAGGACCTATGCAAGAACCTAACATGATCAAATTTGACTCATGACAATACAGCTTTAAAAAATGCATTGGCAGCAATTGTACCGATCATCTACTTTCAATTAATTATCAGTAAATTGGTGAAAGTACACCTATTGAAAAAAAAATAACAGCCTCCTCCATATCCCCTCTAGCTGTCCTGTCCATCACCAAGATAGGTGCGTTTTCTGCCATTTTAGGTAGAAGTAATGTTCAACCAATTTGCTTCTAATTTAGACAAAGTAGTAGGAAAGTTTATCAAACAAACTCTACATATGAGCTCTATCTATTTTACAATACGTGTAATATGTATTCACAAAATGTCCATTTTCTATATGTGTGAACTTCACATCTCTTTTTTTTTAGTAAGTTTTAGTGCATGATGAGGTGGTGTTTACCTATAGGATCCACCATCTCTTGGACTGGGCACCATTGATGGTATTTATTGGGCCCCACGTTCTTAAGTAAATCTCAATATTGCTTCAAAAAGGTAGCTATGCATATACAGTTTACAGACAGAATGTTAACATATTAAGCAAGAGTGTGACAACTTATCAGTGCTAAATGTGCCATAAAAAAACCCAGCATGTAAAATTCTTAGCTTTGACAAGTGACAACATATCTGGCAAAATGCATTGTAAACCAAATGTAATTTTTAGCTGCAGTAAATTTTAGACAATCAAAATGATGTTAAAATGTGTGTGTTTCTTACAGTCTAGAGGCTGCTTATTCTGATGGAGGAAAACACTGACAGCATCCTTCATGATCACTGAAAGAACTGTTCTCCTTTCTCCTGCCCCACACTGATCTATCTGATCGGTGCAGTGCAGGGGAGAAAGTCACCAGGACTTGCACGGATGTTGCGCATCCTGTGTAGCTGAAAAAACTTCTGCAAGACTAGCCCTTGGACCTCTTTATGAAAAGAAGAACGACACTCCTGATATGTGAGGTGGCATGGATAGGGTCCCAATCAAACAAAGTTGTTGATTAGCCATTGAACCTTTCAGGTCATGTGATCAGTCACATTCCTGGAAGGAATTTCAAGATGTGGTAATGTATACGATGGATGAGTGTACATATATATATATATATATATATATATATAAGTGTTTGTGTGTGTGGAGCTGCATGAGTATATAAGAGAGCTGTTGGTGTATGTAAGAAAGCTGTGTACAAGTATGTAGCAAAACAGTGCGTGTATGTAACAGAGGTGTGAGTGCATACTTCAAAGCTGTAGAAAAGCTATATGTGTTAGAACTGTGTTTGTGTATGGAGGAGAGTTGTGTGTGTATTTCGGAAAATTGCGTGTGTGATAGTAGTAGAGTTGTGTGTATGCAGGAGAGATGTGTGTATGTAGGAAAGAGGGTGGAAACTTATCAATGCTATAGGACCTATGCAAGAACCTAACATGATCAAATTTGACTCATGACAATACAGCTTTAAAAAATGCATTGGCAGCAATTGTACCGATCATCTACTTTCAATTAATTATCAGTAAATTGGTGAAAGTACACCTATTGAAAAAAAAATAACAGCCTCCTCCATATCCCCTCTAGCTGTCCTGTCCATCACCAAGATAGGTGCGTTTTCTGCCATTTTAGGTAGAAGTAATGTTCAACCAATTTGCTTCTAATTTAGACAAAGTAGTAGGAAAGTTTATCAAACAAACTCTACATATGAGCTCTATCTATTTTACAATACGTGTAATATGTATTCACAAAATGTCCATTTTCTATATGTGTGAACTTCACATCTCTTTTTTTTTAGTAAGTTTTAGTGCATGATGAGGTGGTGTTTACCTATAGGATCCACCATCTCTTGGACTGGGCACCATTGATGGTATTTATTGGGCCCCACGTTCTTAAGTAAATCTCAATATTGCTTCAAAAAGGTAGCTATGCATATACAGTTTACAGACAGAATGTTAACATATTAAGCAAGAGTGTGACAACTTATCAGTGCTAAATGTGCCATAAAAAAACCCAGCATGTAAAATTCTTAGCTTTGACAAGTGACAACATATCTGGCAAAATGCATTGTAAACCAAATGTAATTTTTAGCTGCAGTAAATTTTAGACAATCAAAATGATGTTAAAATGTGTGTGTTTCTTACAGTCTAGAGGCTGCTTATTCTGATGGAGGAAAACACTGACAGCATCCTTCATGATCACTGAAAGAACTGTTCTCCTTTCTCCTGCCCCACACTGATCTATCTGATCGGTGCAGTGCAGGGGAGAAAGTCACCAGGACTTGCACGGATGTTGCGCATCCTGTGTAGCTGAAAAAACTTCTGCAAGACTAGCCCTTGGACCTCTTTATGAAAAGAAGAACGACACTCCTGATATGTGAGGTGGCATGGATAGGGTCCCAATCAAACAAAGTTGTTGGTTAGCCATTGAACCTTTCAGGTCATGTGATCAGTCACATTCCTGGAAGGAATTTCAAGATGTGGTAATGTATACGATGGATGAGTGTACATATATATATATATATATATATATATATATAAGTGTTTGTGTGTGTGGAGCTGCATGAGTATATAAGAGAGCTGTTGGTGTATGTAAGAAAGCTGTGTACAAGTATGTAGCAAAACAGTGCGTGTATGTAACAGAGGTGTGAGTGCATACTTCAAAGCTGTAGAAAAGCTATATGTGTTAGAACTGTGTTTGTGTATGGAGGAGAGTTGTGTGTGTATTTCGGAAAATTGCGTGTGTGATAGTAGTAGAGTTGTGTGTATGCAGGAGAGATGTGTGTATGTAGGAAAGAGGGTGGAAACTTATCAATGCTATAGGACCTATGCAAGAACCTAACATGATCAAATTTGACTCATGACAATACAGCTTTAAAAAATGCATTGGCAGCAATTGTACCGATCATCTACTTTCAATTAATTATCAGTAAATTGGTGAAAGTACACCTATTGAAAAAAAAATAACAGCCTCCTCCATATCCCCTCTAGCTGTCCTGTCCATCACCAAGATAGGTGCGTTTTCTGCCATTTTAGGTAGAAGTAATGTTCAACCAATTTGCTTCTAATTTAGACAAAGTAGTAGGAAAGTTTATCAAACAAACTCTACATATGAGCTCTATCTATTTTACAATACGTGTAATATGTATTCACAAAATGTCCATTTTCTATATGTGTGAACTTCACATCTCTTTTTTTTTAGTAAGTTTTAGTGCATGATGAGGTGGTGTTTACCTATAGGATCCACCATCTCTTGGACTGGGCACCATTGATGGTATTTATTGGGCCCCACGTTCTTAAGTAAATCTCAATATTGCTTCAAAAAGGTAGCTATGCATATACAGTTTACAGACAGAATGTTAACATATTAAGCAAGAGTGTGACAACTTATCAGTGCTAAATGTGCCATAAAAAAACCCAGCATGTAAAATTCTTAGCTTTGACAAGTGACAACATATCTGGCAAAATGCATTGTAAACCAAATGTAATTTTTAGCTGCAGTAAATTTTAGACAATCAAAATGATGTTAAAATGTGTGTGTTTCTTACAGTCTAGAGGCTGCTTATTCTGATGGAGGAAAACACTGACAGCATCCTTCATGATCACTGAAAGAACTGTTCTCCTTTCTCCTGCCCCACACTGATCTATCTGATCGGTGCAGTGCAGGGGAGAAAGTCACCAGGACTTGCACGGATGTTGCGCATCCTGTGTAGCTGAAAAAACTTCTGCAAGACTAGCCCTTGGACCTCTTTATGAAAAGAAGAACGACACTCCTGATATGTGAGGTGGCATGGATAGGGTCCCAATCAAACAAAGTTGTTGATTAGCCATTGAACCTTTCAGGTCATGTGATCAGTCACATTCCTGGAAGGAATTTCAAGATGTGGTAATGTATACGATGGATGAGTGTACATATATATATATATATATATATATATATATAAGTGTTTGTGTGTGTGGAGCTGCATGAGTATATAAGAGAGCTGTTGGTGTATGTAAGAAAGCTGTGTACAAGTATGTAGCAAAACAGTGCGTGTATGTAACAGAGGTGTGAGTGCATACTTCAAAGCTGTAGAAAAGCTATATGTGTTAGAACTGTGTTTGTGTATGGAGGAGAGTTGTGTGTGTATTTCGGAAAATTGCGTGTGTGATAGTAGTAGAGTTGTGTGTATGCAGGAGAGATGTGTGTATGTAGGAAAGAGGGTGGAAACTTATCAATGCTATAGGACCTATGCAAGAACCTAACATGATCAAATTTGACTCATGACAATACAGCTTTAAAAAATGCATTGGCAGCAATTGTACCGATCATCTACTTTCAATGAATTATCAGCAAATTGGTGAAAGTACACCTATTAAAAAAAAAATAACAGCCTCCTCCATATCCCCTCTAGCTGTCCTGTCCATCACCAAGATAGGTGCGTTTTCTGCCATTTTAGGTAGAAGTAATGTTCAACCAATTTGCTTCTAATTTAGACAAAGTAGTAGGAAAGTTTATCAAACAAACTCTACATATGAGCTCTATCTATTTTACAATACGTGTAATATGTATTCACAAAATGTCCATTTTCTATATGTGTGAACTTCACATCTCTTTTTTTTTAGTAAGTTTTAGTGCATGATGAGGTGGTGTTTACCTATAGGATCCACCATCTCTTGGACTGGGCACCATTGATGGTATTTATTGGGCCCCACGTTCTTAAGTAAATCTCAATATTGCTTCAAAAAGGTAGCTATGCATATACAGTTTACAGACAGAATGTTAACATATTAAGCAAGAGTGTGACAACTTATCAGTGCTAAATGTGCCATAAAAAAACCCAGCATGTAAAATTCTTAGCTTTGACAAGTGACAACATATCTGGCAAAATGCATTGTAAACCAAATGTAATTTTTAGCTGCAGTAAATTTTAGACAATCAAAATGATGTTAAAATGTGTGTGTTTCTTACAGTCTAGAGGCTGCTTATTCTGATGGAGGAAAACACTGACAGCATCCTTCATGATCACTGAAAGAACTGTTCTCCTTTCTCCTGCCCCACACTGATCTATCTGATCGGTGCAGTGCAGGGGAGAAAGTCACCAGGACTTGCACGGATGTTGCGCATCCTGTGTAGCTGAAAAAACTTCTGCAAGACTAGCCCTTGGACCTCTTTATGAAAAGAAGAACGACACTCCTGATATGTGAGGTGGCATGGATAGGGTCCCAATCAAACAAAGTTGTTGGTTAGCCATTGAACCTTTCAGGTCATGTGATCAGTCACATTCCTGGAAGGAATTTCAAGATGTGGTAATGTATACGATGGATGAGTGTACATATATATATATATATATATATATATATATAAGTGTTTGTGTGTGTGGAGCTGCATGAGTATATAAGAGAGCTGTTGGTGTATGTAAGAAAGCTGTGTACAAGTATGTAGCAAAACAGTGCGTGTATGTAACAGAGGTGTGAGTGCATACTTCAAAGCTGTAGAAAAGCTATATGTGTTAGAACTGTGTTTGTGTATGGAGGAGAGTTGTGTGTGTATTTCGGAAAATTGCGTGTGTGATAGTAGTAGAGTTGTGTGTATGCAGGAGAGATGTGTGTATGTAGGAAAGAGGGTGGAAACTTATCAATGCTATAGGACCTATGCAAGAACCTAACATGATCAAATTTGACTCATGACAATACAGCTTTAAAAAATGCATTGGCAGCAATTGTACCGATCATCTACTTTCAATTAATTATCAGTAAATTGGTGAAAGTACACCTATTGAAAAAAAAATAACAGCCTCCTCCATATCCCCTCTAGCTGTCCTGTCCATCACCAAGATAGGTGCGTTTTCTGCCATTTTAGGTAGAAGTAATGTTCAACCAATTTGCTTCTAATTTAGACAAAGTAGTAGGAAAGTTTATCAAACAAACTCTACATATGAGCTCTATCTATTTTACAATACGTGTAATATGTATTCACAAAATGTCCATTTTCTATATGTGTGAACTTCACATCTCTTTTTTTTTAGTAAGTTTTAGTGCATGATGAGGTGGTGTTTACCTATAGGATCCACCATCTCTTGGACTGGGCACCATTGATGGTATTTATTGGGCCCCACGTTCTTAAGTAAATCTCAATATTGCTTCAAAAAGGTAGCTATGCATATACAGTTTACAGACAGAATGTTAACATATTAAGCAAGAGTGTGACAACTTATCAGTGCTAAATGTGCCATAAAAAAACCCAGCATGTAAAATTCTTAGCTTTGACAAGTGACAACATATCTGGCAAAATGCATTGTAAACCAAATGTAATTTTTAGCTGCAGTAAATTTTAGACAATCAAAATGATGTTAAAATGTGTGTGTTTCTTACAGTCTAGAGGCTGCTTATTCTGATGGAGGAAAACACTGACAGCATCCTTCATGATCACTGAAAGAACTGTTCTCCTTTCTCCTGCCCCACACTGATCTATCTGATCGGTGCAGTGCAGGGGAGAAAGTCACCAGGACTTGCACGGATGTTGCGCATCCTGTGTAGCTGAAAAAACTTCTGCAAGACTAGCCCTTGGACCTCTTTATGAAAAGAAGAACGACACTCCTGATATGTGAGGTGGCATGGATAGGGTCCCAATCAAACAAAGTTGTTGATTAGCCATTGAACCTTTCAGGTCATGTGATCAGTCACATTCCTGGAAGGAATTTCAAGATGTGGTAATGTATACGATGGATGAGTGTACATATATATATATATATATATATATATATAAGTGTTTGTGTGTGTGGAGCTGCATGAGTATATAAGAGAGCTGTTGGTGTATGTAAGAAAGCTGTGTACAAGTATGTAGCAAAACAGTGCGTGTATGTAACAGAGGTGTGAGTGCATACTTCAAAGCTGTAGAAAAGCTATATGTGTTAGAACTGTGTTTGTGTATGGAGGAGAGTTGTGTGTGTATTTCGGAAAATTGCGTGTGTGATAGTAGTAGAGTTGTGTGTATGCAGGAGAGATGTGTGTATGTAGGAAAGAGGGTGGAAACTTATCAATGCTATAGGACCTATGCAAGAACCTAACATGATCAAATTTGACTCATGACAATACAGCTTTAAAAAATGCATTGGCAGCAATTGTACCGATCATCTACTTTCAATTAATTATCAGTAAATTGGTGAAAGTACACCTATTGAAAAAAAAATAACAGCCTCCTCCATATCCCCTCTAGCTGTCCTGTCCATCACCAAGATAGGTGCGTTTTCTGCCATTTTAGGTAGAAGTAATGTTCAACCAATTTGCTTCTAATTTAGACAAAGTAGTAGGAAAGTTTATCAAACAAACTCTACATATGAGCTCTATCTATTTTACAATACGTGTAATATGTATTCACAAAATGTCCATTTTCTATATGTGTGAACTTCACATCTCTTTTTTTTTAGTAAGTTTTAGTGCATGATGAGGTGGTGTTTACCTATAGGATCCACCATCTCTTGGACTGGGCACCATTGATGGTATTTATTGGGCCCCACGTTCTTAAGTAAATCTCAATATTGCTTCAAAAAGGTAGCTATGCATATACAGTTTACAGACAGAATGTTAACATATTAAGCAAGAGTGTGACAACTTATCAGTGCTAAATGTGCCATAAAAAAACCCAGCATGTAAAATTCTTAGCTTTGACAAGTGACAACATATCTGGCAAAATGCATTGTAAACCAAATGTAATTTTTAGCTGCAGTAAATTTTAGACAATCAAAATGATGTTAAAATGTGTGTGTTTCTTACAGTCTAGAGGCTGCTTATTCTGATGGAGGAAAACACTGACAGCATCCTTCATGATCACTGAAAGAACTGTTCTCCTTTCTCCTGCCCCACACTGATCTATCTGATCGGTGCAGTGCAGGGGAGAAAGTCACCAGGACTTGCACGGATGTTGCGCATCCTGTGTAGCTGAAAAAACTTCTGCAAGACTAGCCCTTGGACCTCTTTATGAAAAGAAGAACGACACTCCTGATATGTGAGGTGGCATGGATAGGGTCCCAATCAAACAAAGTTGTTGATTAGCCATTGAACCTTTCAGGTCATGTGATCAGTCACATTCCTGGAAGGAATTTCAAGATGTGGTAATGTATACGATGGATGAGTGTACATATATATATATATATATATATATATATAAGTGTTTGTGTGTGTGGAGCTGCATGAGTATATAAGAGAGCTGTTGGTGTATGTAAGAAAGCTGTGTACAAGTATGTAGCAAAACAGTGCGTGTATGTAACAGAGGTGTGAGTGCATACTTCAAAGCTGTAGAAAAGCTATATGTGTTAGAACTGTGTTTGTGTATGGAGGAGAGTTGTGTGTGTATTTCGGAAAATTGCGTGTGTGATAGTAGTAGAGTTGTGTGTATGCAGGAGAGATGTGTGTATGTAGGAAAGAGGGTGGAAACTTATCAATGCTATAGGACCTATGCAAGAACCTAACATGATCAAATTTGACTCATGACAATACAGCTTTAAAAAATGCATTGGCAGCAATTGTACCGATCATCTACTTTCAATGAATTATCAGCAAATTGGTGAAAGTACACCTATTAAAAAAAAAATAACAGCCTCCTCCATATCCCCTCTAGCTGTCCTGTCCATCACCAAGATAGGTGCGTTTTCTGCCATTTTAGGTAGAAGTAATGTTCAACCAATTTGCTTCTAATTTAGACAAAGTAGTAGGAAAGTTTATCAAACAAACTCTACATATGAGCTCTATCTATTTTACAATACGTGTAATATGTATTCACAAAATGTCCATTTTCTATATGTGTGAACTTCACATCTTTTTTTTTTTTAGTAAGTTTTAGTGCATGATGAGGTGGTGTTTACCTATAGGATCCACCATCTCTTGGACTGGGCACCATTGATGGTATTTATTGGGCCCCACGTTCTTAAGTAAATCTCAATATTGCTTCAAAAAGGTAGCTATGCATATACAGTTTACAGACAGAATGTTAACATATTAAGCAAGAGTGTGACAACTTATCAGTGCTAAATGTGCCATAAAAAAACCCAGCATGTAAAATTCTTAGCTTTGACAAGTGACAACATATCTGGCAAAATGCATTGTAAACCAAATGTAATTTTTAGCTGCAGTAAATTTTAGACAATCAAAATGATGTTAAAATGTGTGTGTTTCTTACAGTCTAGAGGCTGCTTATTCTGATGGAGGAAAACACTGACAGCATCCTTCATGATCACTGAAAGAACTGTTCTCCTTTCTCCTGCCCCACACTGATCTATCTGATCGGTGCAGTGCAGGGGAGAAAGTCACCAGGACTTGCACGGATGTTGCGCATCCTGTGTAGCTGAAAAAACTTCTGCAAGACTAGCCCTTGGACCTCTTTATGAAAAGAAGAACGACACTCCTGATATGTGAGGTGGCATGGATAGGGTCCCAATCAAACAAAGTTGTTGATTAGCCATTGAACCTTTCAGGTCATGTGATCAGTCACATTCCTGGAAGGAATTTCAAGATGTGGTAATGTATACGATGGATGAGTGTACATATATATATATATATATATAAGTGTTTGTGTGTGTGGAGCTGCATGAGTATATAAGAGAGCTGTTGGTGTATGTAAGAAAGCTGTGTACAAGTATGTAGCAAAACAGTGCGTGTATGTAACAGAGGTGTGAGTGCATACTTCAAAGCTGTAGAAAAGCTATATGTGTTAGAACTGTGTTTGTGTATGGAGGAGAGTTGTGTGTGTATTTCGGAAAATTGCGTGTGTGATAGTAGTAGAGTTGTGTGTATGCAGGAGAGATGTGTGTATGTAGGAAAGAGGGTGGAAACTTATCAATGCTATAGGACCTATGCAAGAACCTAACATGATCAAATTTGACTCATGACAATACAGCTTTAAAAAATGCATTGGCAGCAATTGTACCGATCATCTACTTTCAATGAATTATCAGCAAATTGGTGAAAGTACACCTATTAAAAAAAAAATAACAGCCTCCTCCATATCCCCTCTAGCTGTCCTGTCCATCACCAAGATAGGTGCGTTTTCTGCCATTTTAGGTAGAAGTAATGTTCAACCAATTTGCTTCTAATTTAGACAAAGTAGTAGGAAAGTTTATCAAACAAACTCTACATATGAGCTCTATCTATTTTACAATACGTGTAATATGTATTCACAAAATGTCCATTTTCTATATGTGTGAACTTCACATCTTTTTTTTTTTTAGTAAGTTTTAGTGCATGATGAGGTGGTGTTTACCTATAGGATCCACCATCTCTTGGACTGGGCACCATTGATGGTATTTATTGGGCCCCACGTTCTTAAGTAAATCTCAATATTGCTTCAAAAAGGTAGCTATGCATATACAGTTTACAGACAGAATGTTAACATATTAAGCAAGAGTGTGACAACTTATCAGTGCTAAATGTGCCATAAAAAAACCCAGCATGTAAAATTCTTAGCTTTGACAAGTGACAACATATCTGGCAAAATGCATTGTAAACCAAATGTAATTTTTAGCTGCAGTAAATTTTAGACAATCAAAATGATGTTAAAATGTGTGTGTTTCTTACAGTCTAGAGGCTGCTTATTCTGATGGAGGAAAACACTGACAGCATCCTTCATGATCACTGAAAGAACTGTTCTCCTTTCTCCTGCCCCACACTGATCTATCTGATCGGTGCAGTGCAGGGGAGAAAGTCACCAGGACTTGCACGGATGTTGCGCATCCTGTGTAGCTGAAAAAACTTCTGCAAGACTAGCCCTTGGACCTCTTTATGAAAAGAAGAACGACACTCCTGATATGTGAGGTGGCATGGATAGGGTCCCAATCAAACAAAGTTGTTGATTAGCCATTGAACCTTTCAGGTCATGTGATCAGTCACATTCCTGGAAGGAATTTCAAGATGTGGTAATGTATACGATGGATGAGTGTACATATATATATATATATATATAAGTGTTTGTGTGTGTGGAGCTGCATGAGTATATAAGAGAGCTGTTGGTGTATGGTATGTAAGAAAGCTGTGTACAAGTATGTAGCAAAACAGTGCGTGTATGTAACAGAGGTGTGAGTGCATACTTCAAAGCTGTAGAAAAGCTATATGTGTTAGAACTGTGTTTGTGTATGGAGGAGAGTTGTGTGTGTATTTCGGAAAATTGCGTGTGTGATAGTAGTAGAGTTGTGTGTATGCAGGAGAGATGTGTGTATGTAGGAAAGAGGGTGGAAACTTATCAATGCTATAGGACCTATGCAAGAACCTAACATGATCAAATTTGACTCATGACAATACAGCTTTAAAAAATGCATTGGCAGCAATTGTACCGATCATCTACTTTCAATGAATTATCAGCAAATTGGTGAAAGTACACCTATTAAAAAAAAAATAACAGCCTCCTCCATATCCCCTCTAGCTGTCCTGTCCATCACCAAGATAGGTGCGTTTTCTGCCATTTTAGGTAGAAGTAATGTTCAACCAATTTGCTTCTAATTTAGACAAAGTAGTAGGAAAGTTTATCAAACAAACTCTACATATGAGCTCTATCTATTTTACAATACGTGTAATATGTATTCACAAAATGTCCATTTTCTATATGTGTGAACTTCACATCTTTTTTTTTTTTAGTAAGTTTTAGTGCATGATGAGGTGGTGTTTACCTATAGGATCCACCATCTCTTGGACTGGGCACCATTGATGGTATTTATTGGGCCCCACGTTCTTAAGTAAATCTCAATATTGCTTCAAAAAGGTAGCTATGCATATACAGTTTACAGACAGAATGTTAACATATTAAGCAAGAGTGTGACAACTTATCAGTGCTAAATGTGCCATAAAAAAACCCAGCATGTAAAATTCTTAGCTTTGACAAGTGACAACATATCTGGCAAAATGCATTGTAAACCAAATGTAATTTTTAGCTGCAGTAAATTTTAGACAATCAAAATGATGTTAAAATGTGTGTGTTTCTTACAGTCTAGAGGCTGCTTATTCTGATGGAGGAAAACACTGACAGCATCCTTCATGATCACTGAAAGAACTGTTCTCCTTTCTCCTGCCCCACACTGATCTATCTGATCGGTGCAGTGCAGGGGAGAAAGTCACCAGGACTTGCACGGATGTTGCGCATCCTGTGTAGCTGAAAAAACTTCTGCAAGACTAGCCCTTGGACCTCTTTATGAAAAGAAGAACGACACTCCTGATATGTGAGGTGGCATGGATAGGGTCCCAATCAAACAAAGTTGTTGATTAGCCATTGAACCTTTCAGGTCATGTGATCAGTCACATTCCTGGAAGGAATTTCAAGATGTGGTAATGTATACGATGGATGAGTGTACATATATATATATATATATATATAAGTGTTTGTGTGTGTGGAGCTGCATGAGTATATAAGAGAGCTGTTGGTGTATGTAAGAAAGCTGTGTACAAGTATGTAGCAAAACAGTGCGTGTATGTAACAGAGGTGTGAGTGCACACTTCAAAGCTGTAGAAAAGCTATATGTGTTAGAACTGTGTTTGTGTATGGAGGAGAGTTGTGTGTGTATTTCGGAAAATTGCGTGTGTGATAGTAGTAGAGTTGTGTGTATGCAGGAGAGATGTGTGTATGTAGGAAAGAGGGTGGAAACTTATCAATGCTATAGGACCTATGCAAGAACCTAACATGATCAAATTTGACTCATGACAATACAGCTTTAAAAAATGCATTGGCAGCAATTGTACCGATCATCTACTTTCAATTAATTATCAGTAAATTGGTGAAAGTACACCTATTAAAAAAAAAATAACAGCCTCCTCCATATCCCCTCTAGCTGTCCTGTCCATCACCAAGATAGGTGCGTTTTCTGCCATTTTAGGTAGAAGTAATGTTCAACCAATTTGCTTCTAATTTAGACAAAGTAGTAGGAAAGTTTATCAAACAAACTCTACATATGAGCTCTATCTATTTTACAATACGTGTAATATGTATTCACAAAATGTCCATTTTCTATATGTGTGAACTTCACATCTCTTTTTTTTTAGTAAGTTTTAGTGCATGATGAGGTGGTGTTTACCTATAGGATCCACCATCTCTTGGACTGGGCACCATTGATCGTATTTATTGGGCCCCACGTTCTTAAGTAAATCTCAATATTGCTTCAAAAAGGTAGATATGCATATACAGTTTACAGACAGAATGTTAACATATTAAGCAAGAGTGTGACAACTTATCAGTGCTAAATGTGCCATAAAAAAACCCAGCATGTAAAATTCTTAGCTTTGACAAGTGACAACATATCTGGCAAAATGCATTGTAAACCAAATGTAATTTTTAGCTGCAGTAAATTTTAGACAATCAAAATGATGTTAAAATGTGTGTGTTTCTTACAGTCTAGAGGCTGCTTATTCTGATGGAGGAAAACACTGACAGCATCCTTCATGATCACTGAAAGAACTGTTCTCCTTTCTCCTGCCCCACACTGATCTATCTGATCGGTGCAGTGCAGGGGAGAAAGTCACCAGGACTTGCACGGATGTTGCGCATCCTGTGTAGCTGAAAAAACTTCTGCAAGACTAGCCCTTGGACCTCTTTATGAAAAGAAGAACGACACTCCTGATATGTGAGGTGGCATGGATAGGGTCCCAATCAAACAAAGTTGTTGATTAGCCATTGAACCTTTCAGGTCATGTGATCAGTCACATTCCTGGAAGGAATTTCAAGATGTGGTAATGTATACGATGGATGAGTGTACATATATATATATATATATATATAAGTGTTTGTGTGTGTGGAGCTGCATGAGTATATAAGAGAGCTGTTGGTGTATGTAAGAAAGCTGTGTACAAGTATGTAGCAAAACAGTGCGTGTATGTAACAGAGGTGTGAGTGCATACTTCAAAGCTGTAGAAAAGCTATATGTGTTAGAACTGTGTTTGTGTATGGAGGAGAGTTGTGTGTGTATTTCGGAAAATTGCGTGTGTGATAGTAGTAGAGTTGTGTGTATGCAGGAGAGATGTGTGTATGTAGGAAAGAGGGTGGAAACTTATCAATGCTATAGGACCTATGCAAGAACCTAACATGATCAAATTTGACTCATGACAATACAGCTTTAAAAAATGCATTGGCAGCAATTGTACCGATCATCTACTTTCAATTAATTATCAGTAAATTGGTGAAAGTACACCTATTGAAAAAAAAATAACAGCCTCCTCCATATCCCCTCTAGCTGTCCTGTCCATCACCAAGATAGGTGCGTTTTCTGCCATTTTAGGTAGAAGTAATGTTCAACCAATTTGCTTCTAATTTAGACAAAGTAGTAGGAAAGTTTATCAAACAAACTCTACATATGAGCTCTATCTATTTTACAATACGTGTAATATGTATTCACAAAATGTCCATTTTCTATATGTGTGAACTTCACATCTCTTTTTTTTTAGTAAGTTTTAGTGCATGATGAGGTGGTGTTTACCTATAGGATCCACCATCTCTTGGACTGGGCACCATTGATGGTATTTATTGGGCCCCACGTTCTTAAGTAAATCTCAATATTGCTTCAAAAAGGTAGCTATGCATATACAGTTTACAGACAGAATGTTAACATATTAAGCAAGAGTGTGACAACTTATCAGTGCTAAATGTGCCATAAAAAAACCCAGCATGTAAAATTCTTAGCTTTGACAAGTGACAACATATCTGGCAAAATGCATTGTAAACCAAATGTAATTTTTAGCTGCAGTAAATTTTAGACAATCAAAATGATGTTAAAATGTGTGTGTTTCTTACAGTCTAGAGGCTGCTTATTCTGATGGAGGAAAACACTGACAGCATCCTTCATGATCACTGAAAGAACTGTTCTCCTTTCTCCTGCCCCACACTGATCTATCTGATCGGTGCAGTGCAGGGGAGAAAGTCACCAGGACTTGCACGGATGTTGCGCATCCTGTGTAGCTGAAAAAACTTCTGCAAGACTAGCCCTTGGACCTCTTTATGAAAAGAAGAACGACACTCCTGATATGTGAGGTGGCATGGATAGGGTCCCAATCAAACAAAGTTGTTGATTAGCCATTGAACCTTTCAGGTCATGTGATCAGTCACATTCCTGGAAGGAATTTCAAGATGTGGTAATGTATACGATGGATGAGTGTACATATATATATATATATATATATATATAAGTGTTTGTGTGTGTGGAGCTGCATGAGTATATAAGAGAGCTGTTGGTGTATGTAAGAAAGCTGTGTACAAGTATGTAGCAAAACAGTGCGTGTATGTAACAGAGGTGTGAGTGCATACTTCAAAGCTGTAGAAAAGCTATATGTGTTAGAACTGTGTTTGTGTATGGAGGAGAGTTGTGTGTGTATTTCGGAAAATTGCGTGTGTGATAGTAGTAGAGTTGTGTGTATGCAGGAGAGATGTGTGTATGTAGGAAAGAGGGTGGAAACTTATCAATGCTATAGGACCTATGCAAGAACCTAACATGATCAAATTTGACTCATGACAATACAGCTTTAAAAAATGCATTGGCAGCAATTGTACCGATCATCTACTTTCAATGAATTATCAGCAAATTGGTGAAAGTACACCTATTAAAAAAAAAATAACAGCCTCCTCCATATCCCCTCTAGCTGTCCTGTCCATCACCAAGATAGGTGCGTTTTCTGCCATTTTAGGTAGAAGTAATGTTCAACCAATTTGCTTCTAATTTAGACAAAGTAGTAGGAAAGTTTATCAAACAAACTCTACATATGAGCTCTATCTATTTTACAATACGTGTAATATGTATTCACAAAATGTCCATTTTCTATATGTGTGAACTTCACATCTTTTTTTTTTTTAGTAAGTTTTAGTGCATGATGAGGTGGTGTTTACCTATAGGATCCACCATCTCTTGGACTGGGCACCATTGATGGTATTTATTGGGCCCCACGTTCTTAAGTAAATCTCAATATTGCTTCAAAAAGGTAGCTATGCATATACAGTTTACAGACAGAATGTTAACATATTAAGCAAGAGTGTGACAACTTATCAGTGCTAAATGTGCCATAAAAAAACCCAGCATGTAAAATTCTTAGCTTTGACAAGTGACAACATATCTGGCAAAATGCATTGTAAACCAAATGTAATTTTTAGCTGCAGTAAATTTTAGACAATCAAAATGATGTTAAAATGTGTGTGTTTCTTACAGTCTAGAGGCTGCTTATTCTGATGGAGGAAAACACTGACAGCATCCTTCATGATCACTGAAAGAACTGTTCTCCTTTCTCCTGCCCCACACTGATCTATCTGATCGGTGCAGTGCAGGGGAGAAAGTCACCAGGACTTGCACGGATGTTGCGCATCCTGTGTAGCTGAAAAAACTTCTGCAAGACTAGCCCTTGGACCTCTTTATGAAAAGAAGAACGACACTCCTGATATGTGAGGTGGCATGGATAGGGTCCCAATCAAACAAAGTTGTTGATTAGCCATTGAACCTTTCAGGTCATGTGATCAGTCACATTCCTGGAAGGAATTTCAAGATGTGGTAATGTATACGATGGATGAGTGTACATATATATATATATATATATATAAGTGTTTGTGTGTGTGGAGCTGCATGAGTATATAAGAGAGCTGTTGGTGTATGTAAGAAAGCTGTGTACAAGTATGTAGCAAAACAGTGCGTGTATGTAACAGAGGTGTGAGTGCATACTTCAAAGCTGTAGAAAAGCTATATGTGTTAGAACTGTGTTTGTGTATGGAGGAGAGTTGTGTGTGTATTTCGGAAAATTGCGTGTGTGATAGTAGTAGAGTTGTGTGTATGCAGGAGAGATGTGTGTATGTAGGAAAGAGGGTGGAAACTTATCAATGCTATAGGACCTATGCAAGAACCTAACATGATCAAATTTGACTCATGACAATACAGCTTTAAAAAATGCATTGGCAGCAATTGTACCGATCATCTACTTTCAATTAATTATCAGTAAATTGGTGAAAGTACACCTATTAAAAAAAAAATAACAGCCTCCTCCATATCCCCTCTAGCTGTCCTGTTCATCACCAAGATAGGTGCGTTTTCTGCCATTTTAGGTAGAAGTAATGTTCAACCAATTTGCTTCTAATTTAGACAAAGTAGTAGGAAAGTTTATCAAACAAACTCTACATATGAGCTCTATCTATTTTACAATACGTGTAATATGTATTCACAAAATGTCCATTTTCTATATGTGTGAACTTCACATCTCTTTTTTTTTAGTAAGTTTTAGTGCATGATGAGGTGGTGTTTACCTATAGGATCCACCATCTCTTGGACTGGGCACCATTGATGGTATTTATTGGGCCCCACGTTCTTAAGTAAATCTCAATATTGCTTCAAAAAGGTAGCTATGCATATACAGTTTACAGACAGAATGTTAACATATTAAGCAAGAGTGTGACAACTTATCAGTGCTAAATGTGCCATAAAAAAACCCAGCATGTAAAATTCTTAGCTTTGACAAGTGACAACATATCTGGCAAAATGCATTGTAAACCAAATGTAATTTTTAGCTGCAGTAAATTTTAGACAATCAAAATGATGTTAAAATGTGTGTGTTTCTTACAGTCTAGAGGCTGCTTATTCTGATGGAGGAAAACACTGACAGCATCCTTCATGATCACTGAAAGAACTGTTCTCCTTTCTCCTGCCCCACACTGATCTATCTGATCGGTGCAGTGCAGGGGAGAAAGTCACCAGGACTTGCACGGATGTTGCGCATCCTGTGTAGCTGAAAAAACTTCTGCAAGACTAGCCCTTGGACCTCTTTATGAAAAGAAGAACGACACTCCTGATATGTGAGGTGGCATGGATAGGGTCCCAATCAAACAAAGTTGTTGATTAGCCATTGAACCTTTCAGGTCATGTGATCAGTCACATTCCTGGAAGGAATTTCAAGATGTGGTAATGTATACGATGGATGAGTGTACATATATATATATATATATATATATATATAAGTGTTTGTGTGTGTGGAGCTGCATGAGTATATAAGAGAGCTGTTGGTGTATGTAAGAAAGCTGTGTACAAGTATGTAGCAAAACAGTGCGTGTATGTAACAGAGGTGTGAGTGCATACTTCAAAGCTGTAGAAAAGCTATATGTGTTAGAACTGTGTTTGTGTATGGAGGAGAGTTGTGTGTGTATTTCGGAAAATTGCGTGTGTGATAGTAGTAGAGTTGTGTGTATGCAGGAGAGATGTGTGTATGTAGGAAAGAGGGTGGAAACTTATCAATGCTATAGGACCTATGCAAGAACCTAACATGATCAAATTTGACTCATGACAATACAGCTTTAAAAAATGCATTGGCAGCAATTGTACCGATCATCTACTTTCAATTAATTATCAGTAAATTGGTGAAAGTACACCTATTGAAAAAAAAATAACAGCCTCCTCCATATCCCCTCTAGCTGTCCTGTCCATCACCAAGATAGGTGCGTTTTCTGCCATTTTAGGTAGAAGTAATGTTCAACCAATTTGCTTCTAATTTAGACAAAGTAGTAGGAAAGTTTATCAAACAAACTCTACATATGAGCTCTATCTATTTTACAATACGTGTAATATGTATTCACAAAATGTCCATTTTCTATATGTGTGAACTTCACATCTCTTTTTTTTTAGTAAGTTTTAGTGCATGATGAGGTGGTGTTTACCTATAGGATCCACCATCTCTTGGACTGGGCACCATTGATGGTATTTATTGGGCCCCACGTTCTTAAGTAAATCTCAATATTGCTTCAAAAAGGTAGCTATGCATATACAGTTTACAGACAGAATGTTAACATATTAAGCAAGAGTGTGACAACTTATCAGTGCTAAATGTGCCATAAAAAAACCCAGCATGTAAAATTCTTAGCTTTGACAAGTGACAACATATCTGGCAAAATGCATTGTAAACCAAATGTAATTTTTAGCTGCAGTAAATTTTAGACAATCAAAATGATGTTAAAATGTGTGTGTTTCTTACAGTCTAGAGGCTGCTTATTCTGATGGAGGAAAACACTGACAGCATCCTTCATGATCACTGAAAGAACTGTTCTCCTTTCTCCTGCCCCACACTGATCTATCTGATCGGTGCAGTGCAGGGGAGAAAGTCACCAGGACTTGCACGGATGTTGCGCATCCTGTGTAGCTGAAAAAACTTCTGCAAGACTAGCCCTTGGACCTCTTTATGAAAAGAAGAACGACACTCCTGATATGTGAGGTGGCATGGATAGGGTCCCAATCAAACAAAGTTGTTGATTAGCCATTGAACCTTTCAGGTCATGTGATCAGTCACATTCCTGGAAGGAATTTCAAGATGTGGTAATGTATACGATGGATGAGTGTACATATATATATATATATATATATATATAAGTGTTTGTGTGTGTGGAGCTGCATGAGTATATAAGAGAGCTGTTGGTGTATGTAAGAAAGCTGTGTACAAGTATGTAGCAAAACAGTGCGTGTATGTAACAGAGGTGTGAGTGCATACTTCAAAGCTGTAGAAAAGCTATATGTGTTAGAACTGTGTTTGTGTATGGAGGAGAGTTGTGTGTGTATTTCGGAAAATTGCGTGTGTGATAGTAGTAGAGTTGTGTGTATGCAGGAGAGATGTGTGTATGTAGGAAAGAGGGTGGAAACTTATCAATGCTATAGGACCTATGCAAGAACCTAACATGATCAAATTTGACTCATGACAATACAGCTTTAAAAAATGCATTGGCAGCAATTGTACCGATCATCTACTTTCAATGAATTATCAGCAAATTGGTGAAAGTACACCTATTAAAAAAAAAATAACAGCCTCCTCCATATCCCCTCTAGCTGTCCTGTCCATCACCAAGATAGGTGCGTTTTCTGCCATTTTAGGTAGAAGTAATGTTCAACCAATTTGCTTCTAATTTAGACAAAGTAGTAGGAAAGTTTATCAAACAAACTCTACATATGAGCTCTATCTATTTTACAATACGTGTAATATGTATTCACAAAATGTCCATTTTCTATATGTGTGAACTTCACATCTCTTTTTTTTTAGTAAGTTTTAGTGCATGATGAGGTGGTGTTTACCTATAGGATCCACCATCTCTTGGACTGGGCACCATTGATGGTATTTATTGGGCCCCACGTTCTTAAGTAAATCTCAATATTGCTTCAAAAAGGTAGCTATGCATATACAGTTTACAGACAGAATGTTAACATATTAAGCAAGAGTGTGACAACTTATCAGTGCTAAATGTGCCATAAAAAAACCCAGCATGTAAAATTCTTAGCTTTGACAAGTGACAACATATCTGGCAAAATGCATTGTAAACCAAATGTAATTTTTAGCTGCAGTAAATTTTAGACAATCAAAATGATGTTAAAATGTGTGTGTTTCTTACAGTCTAGAGGCTGCTTATTCTGATGGAGGAAAACACTGACAGCATCCTTCATGATCACTGAAAGAACTGTTCTCCTTTCTCCTGCCCCACACTGATCTATCTGATCGGTGCAGTGCAGGGGAGAAAGTCACCAGGACTTGCACGGATGTTGCGCATCCTGTGTAGCTGAAAAAACTTCTGCAAGACTAGCCCTTGGACCTCTTTATGAAAAGAAGAACGACACTCCTGATATGTGAGGTGGCATGGATAGGGTCCCAATCAAACAAAGTTGTTGATTAGCCATTGAACCTTTCAGGTCATGTGATCAGTCACATTCCTGGAAGGAATTTCAAGATGTGGTAATGTATACGATGGATGAGTGTACATATATATATATATATATATATATATATAAGTGTTTGTGTGTGTGGAGCTGCATGAGTATATAAGAGAGCTGTTGGTGTATGTAAGAAAGCTGTGTACAAGTATGTAGCAAAACAGTGCGTGTATGTAACAGAGGTGTGAGTGCATACTTCAAAGCTGTAGAAAAGCTATATGTGTTAGAACTGTGTTTGTGTATGGAGGAGAGTTGTGTGTGTATTTCGGAAAATTGCGTGTGTGATAGTAGTAGAGTTGTGTGTATGCAGGAGAGATGTGTGTATGTAGGAAAGAGGGTGGAAACTTATCAATGCTATAGGACCTATGCAAGAACCTAACATGATCAAATTTGACTCATGACAATACAGCTTTAAAAAATGCATTGGCAGCAATTGTACCAATCATCTACTTTCAATTAATTATCAGTAAATTGGTGAAAGTACACCTATTAAAAAAAAAATAACAGCCTCCTCCATATCCCCTCTAGCTGTCCTGTCCATCACCAAGATAGGTGCGTTTTCTGCCATTTGAGGTAGAAGTAATGTTCAACCAATTTGCTTCTAATTTAGACAAAGTAGTAGGAAAGTTTATCAAACAAACTCTACATATGAGCTCTATCTATTTTACAATACGTGTAATATGTATTCACAAAATGTCCATTTTCTATATGTGTGAACTTCACATCTTTTTTTTTTTTAGTAAGTTTTAGTGCATGATGAGGTGGTGTTTACCTATAGGATCCACCATCTCTTGGACTGGGCACCATTGATGGTATTTATTGGGCCCCACGTTCTTAAGTAAATCTCAATATTGCTTCAAAAAGGTAGATATGCATATACAGTTTACAGACAGAATGTTAACATATTAAGCAAGAGTGTGACAACTTATCAGTGCTAAATGTGCCATAAAAAAACCCAGCATGTAAAATTCTTAGCTTTGACAAGTGACAACATATCTGGCAAAATGCATTGTAAACCAAATGTAATTTTTAGCTGCAGTAAATTTTAGACAATCAAAATGATGTTAAAATGTGTGTGTTTCTTACAGTCTAGAGGCTGCTTATTCTGATGAAGGAAAACACTGACAGCATCCTTCATGATCACTGAAAGAACTGTTCTCCTTTCTCCTGCCCCACACTGATCTATCTGATCGGTGCAGTGCAGGGGAGAAAGTCACCAGGACTTGCACGGATGTTGCGCATCCTGTGTAGCTGAAAAAACTTCTGCAAGACTAGCCCTTGGACCTCTTTATGAAAAGAAGAACGACACTCCTGATATGTGAGGTGGCATGGATAGGGTCCCAATCAAACAAAGTTGTTGATTAGCCATTGAACCTTTCAGGTCATGTGATCAGTCACATTCCTGGAAGGAATTTCAAGATGTGGTAATGTATACGATGGATGAGTGTACATATATATATATATATATATATATATAAGTGTTTGTGTGTGTGGAGCTGCATGAGTATATAAGAGAGCTGTTGGTGTATGTAAGAAAGCTGTGTACAAGTATGTAGCAAAACAGTGCGTGTATGTAACAGAGGTGTGAGTGCATACTTCAAAGCTGTAGAAAAGCTATATGTGTTAGAACTGTGTTTGTGTATGGAGGAGAGTTGTGTGTGTATTTCGGAAAATTGCGTGTGTGATAGTAGTAGAGTTGTGTGTATGCAGGAGAGATGTGTGTATGTAGGAAAGAGGGTGGAAACTTATCAATGCTATAGGACCTATGCAAGAACCTAACATGATCAAATTTGACTCATGACAATACAGCTTTAAAAAATGCATTGGCAGCAATTGTACCGATCATCTACTTTCAATGAATTATCAGCAAATTGGTGAAAGTACACCTATTAAAAAAAAAATAACAGCCTCCTCCATATCCCCTCTAGCTGTCCTGTCCATCACCAAGATAGGTGCGTTTTCTGCCATTTTAGGTAGAAGTAATGTTCAACCAATTTGCTTCTAATTTAGACAAAGTAGTAGGAAAGTTTATCAAACAAACTCTACATATGAGCTCTATCTATTTTACAATACGTGTAATATGTATTCACAAAATGTCCATTTTCTATATGTGTGAACTTCACATCTTTTTTTTTTTTAGTAAGTTTTAGTGCATGATGAGGTGGTGTTTACCTATAGGATCCACCATCTCTTGGACTGGGCACCATTGATGGTATTTATTGGGCCCCACGTTCTTAAGTAAATCTCAATATTGCTTCAAAAAGGTAGCTATGCATATACAGTTTACAGACAGAATGTTAACATATTAAGCAAGAGTGTGACAACTTATCAGTGCTAAATGTGCCATAAAAAAACCCAGCATGTAAAATTCTTAGCTTTGACAAGTGACAACATATCTGGCAAAATGCATTGTAAACCAAATGTAATTTTTAGCTGCAGTAAATTTTAGACAATCAAAATGATGTTAAAATGTGTGTGTTTCTTACAGTCTAGAGGCTGCTTATTCTGATGGAGGAAAACACTGACAGCATCCTTCATGATCACTGAAAGAACTGTTCTCCTTTCTCCTGCCCCACACTGATCTATCTGATCGGTGCAGTGCAGGGGAGAAAGTCACCAGGACTTGCACGGATGTTGCGCATCCTGTGTAGCTGAAAAAACTTCTGCAAGACTAGCCCTTGGACCTCTTTATGAAAAGAAGAACGACACTCCTGATATGTGAGGTGGCATGGATAGGGTCCCAATCAAACAAAGTTGTTGATTAGCCATTGAACCTTTCAGGTCATGTGATCAGTCACATTCCTGGAAGGAATTTCAAGATGTGGTAATGTATACGATGGATGAGTGTACATATATATATATATATATATATATATATATAAGTGTTTGTGTGTGTGGAGCTGCATGAGTATATAAGAGAGCTGTTGGTGTATGTAAGAAAGCTGTGTACAAGTATGTAGCAAAACAGTGCGTGTATGTAACAGAGGTGTGAGTGCATACTTCAAAGCTGTAGAAAAGCTATATGTGTTAGAACTGTGTTTGTGTATGGAGGAGAGTTGTGTGTGTATTTCGGAAAATTGCGTGTGTGATAGTAGTAGAGTTGTGTGTATGCAGGAGAGATGTGTGTATGTAGGAAAGAGGGTGGAAACTTATCAATGCTATAGGACCTATGCAAGAACCTAACATGATCAAATTTGACTCATGACAATACAGCTTTAAAAAATGCATTGGCAGCAATTGTACCGATCATCTACTTTCAATGAATTATCAGCAAATTGGTGAAAGTACACCTATTAAAAAAAAAATAACAGCCTCCTCCATATCCCCTCTAGCTGTCCTGTCCATCACCAAGATAGGTGCGTTTTCTGCCATTTTAGGTAGAAGTAATGTTCAACCAATTTGCTTCTAATTTAGACAAAGTAGTAGGAAAGTTTATCAAACAAACTCTACATATGAGCTCTATCTATTTTACAATACGTGTAATATGTATTCACAAAATGTCCATTTTCTATATGTGTGAACTTCACATCTTTTTTTTTTTTAGTAAGTTTTAGTGCATGATGAGGTGGTGTTTACCTATAGGATCCACCATCTCTTGGACTGGGCACCATTGATGGTATTTATTGGGCCCCACGTTCTTAAGTAAATCTCAATATTGCTTCAAAAAGGTAGCTATGCATATACAGTTTACAGACAGAATGTTAACATATTAAGCAAGAGTGTGACAACTTATCAGTGCTAAATGTGCCATAAAAAAACCCAGCATGTAAAATTCTTAGCTTTGACAAGTGACAACATATCTGGCAAAATGCATTGTAAACCAAATGTAATTTTTAGCTGCAGTAAATTTTAGACAATCAAAATGATGTTAAAATGTGTGTGTTTCTTACAGTCTAGAGGCTGCTTATTCTGATGGAGGAAAACACTGACAGCATCCTTCATGATCACTGAAAGAACTGTTCTCCTTTCTCCTGCCCCACACTGATCTATCTGATCGGTGCAGTGCAGGGGAGAAAGTCACCAGGACTTGCACGGATGTTGCGCATCCTGTGTAGCTGAAAAAACTTCTGCAAGACTAGCCCTTGGACCTCTTTATGAAAAGAAGAACGACACTCCTGATATGTGAGGTGGCATGGATAGGGTCCCAATCAAACAAAGTTGTTGATTAGCCATTGAACCTTTCAGGTCATGTGATCAGTCACATTCCTGGAAGGAATTTCAAGATGTGGTAATGTATACGATGGATGAGTGTACATATATATATATATATATATATATATATATATATAAGTGTTTGTGTGTGTGGAGCTG